>NW_009260596.1:288540-303499 GCF_000687185.1 Egretta garzetta | reverse complement strand
GGCTGATTGCCTGGGCAGGAGCCGATACAGAGATTGGCTTCAGCTGTTGACGGGGCAGGAATGAGCATCCAGGACCCAAAGACATGAGACATCCAGAACCACTTGCCCCATCCTTCCCATTGCTCTGCTCAACAACAGGAGGCCACTGCAAGATCCAGCAGCCCGGGGTCTAAGCACAAGAACAATACAGCTGTGTGCACACCAGTGAGCATAATTTAGGAAAAGGAGAAGCTAAATCTTTCATGATTTGGTAAAAACTGTTTTGCCCTTCTGACCAGGGAACTCGGGGACCCTCTCCTCCACATCACCCTATGGTGGCACAATGCACAGCTCTGCCACTCTCCTATGTAGATCAAAGTTGTGTAATCACACCTAAAGCAGAAGGTTGGCCCACTGCACTACTGCAAGACTCGTTTCATAACACTTCTACTATTAATTATCCAGTTTATGTACACAGGCACATAGCAGACATTTCTATAACCCATTTCTATAACCCCAGAATATTCATAAAGTCATGCAGATACATCCAGAGATTATGTCCACCAGAGCACAGGACTGGTTCAGGAAAACACTTTCAATAGTCAGTGAATATATGGAGCTACATCTTTGGCTGGGGTAAGTTAGTGCTCCTCGCCTAATGCCAGTAGTAAAATCCTTCAGTGCATAATAACTGAGCATTCAGGCCTCTGGATTTTGCATGGGGTTATGATATTAACATACATATCATGGTTAGCTTCCTTGTAAAATAAAAATGGGCTGACAAATTTCAGGATTGGATTTGGAGTTTCAAGTCAAAAACCTGTTAGGTCTTGTCCAACTTTAGATTTGGACAGATCAAAATTTTGAAATCTATGCTAATGACACCTTGACATTTACAGGGGCAGGGAGCTTGTAAGACTATTCATTTTCAGCTGAGAAAAGTTGGGAAGAGCTATACATGTATCAGAACCAGAAAGCTGGCTCTGACATCCATTTTGTAATCTGAATGTTGACTATCCAACAGCAGCAAAGCATTCAGATGGATCAAAGGTACAAATTCTGACCTATTTTTCACTTACTGAGAAAATTCTATTGGAAGTTGTGTTTTTAAAGTGGCCAGAATTTTCAGAAGTCTATGAATAATTTCTAAAGAGATACTTCCAAGAAGTAGAAGAAGAAATGATGGTTGATAGTTATTCTTCAACCACCACTTTAAATAAAATTCAAGGTTGAGACTATACACGTGAAACTTCAAAATACAGATTTTTAAAAAGAAATCATATATGCCAGAATTTAGGATTTAAATTCAAGCATCACTTTAACTACCAGATCACATATTTGATGTAATCATGAATGCAAAAGAATTCCTGTTTTATTCTTTTACTTTAACTGTAAAACTTTTAATCACATTCTGTTCACAAAGCTGAGTATAAACATAAAATATAAATATAAAAATACATATAACTAATGTTACTGAAATATTCCATATAATCAATTTCTATCTTGATTTCTCTCGCATGTACAGAGTTGTGAGAAATACACACAAAGAGCTCAGTGAAAATTGACAAAGTACATATAATCCTTGGATGAATTAGAAAAGCCAGAATCCACAAGCAACTCTGTGTAAGAAGGGTTCTCAAGTGGAGAATCTCATCCTGACTGGTACTACTTTTCAGAGATGAAAGGGGAGTAGAGAGATTATCCCTCTACATCTTATTCATGCCTGGTGTAAATTAAAGTGGGCTTTTAAAAAAAGAAACAAGCCAAAACATGTAGCTTATGGATCCACACTACAGAGCTGAACTGACTGTGCTTGGAGGAGAGCTGCTCTGCTCCCGAGAGGGAATCATTCACAGCTTTTAGCACCAAGGGGAAATACACAGTTTTTATGCTACCTTCCTCTGAGGTAACAGGGACCTTCAGCTTTGCTCAGCTGATTTTCTCTCCTTAAAATGTCAGAAAGTGGCATCCTCTCAATTCAGAGTGAGTCCTGAAGTCAATAACCGAATACAAACTCAGACACCATACAGTGGACTCCGTATGTCTGGAGTCTGCTTCTCGTGTGCTTCACAGAACTGACGGGAAGGCTTTGGCTGAGGAGGAAGAGCCAGATCTGGCCTTTCGTTAACAGCAGGCTGCATTTCACCAGAGAAGCCGTGCCGCTCTACCACACATCACCTGCCTTGACGACAGCAAAGAAGTCTGGGAGGAGTGGTACTTGCTCTTATAGCATCATTCGAAGACTCGCCAACAGAAGGCAAGCAAGGCAATGCACCAAGGGCACGGAAACAACCACCAGGACACAGCTTTGACACTGATGTCTCCGAAGCGAGAGGCAGACGGCACAGCGGGCTCTCCATCCCAGAGCCGGGAGGCCAGCTGCCTCCTGGGTCTTTGCGTGTATGGGTGCCACTGCGTAGGGGGATTCTCCACAGCTCAGCACCCCTCCAACCACTGCACCCTTCCTTTCAGTACTGTAGTTTTACAGGATGATATTTAAATTACAGACTTCAAACTATCCAGGGAAGTTAAATCCTCTGGGGAGTGAGTGTAAATAGGATAACCCATAACTGCCAGTTCTTGCCCAGCTGCACCGCCATGGCTCCTCTGACCTCTGCAGAGGAACAGAAATCACATAGGTAGGAAATAACAAAGGGCTTGGAGGCATTATTTTGTTTTTTTTTCCTCCCAGGAGGAAAGGGAGACAGAGGTAAAAGATGCTACTTGTTAATATTTTTATCCTGTCTGTTCACTTCTCTCTCTTCTGGCTGGTGGCATCTCACTGCTGCTGCTGGCTGAGGTCTCCCATGTCTCCCCACAGAGGGAACAGCACATGAGAGCCACTCCGGCAAAGACCACCCTCCCCTTGGACACTCATACCCCGCACTCGGCTCAGTAGGGCTCTCCTCCCCAGCACTAGTTTTTGTCCTCGTCCCCATCGTGCAGCAGGAACAGTCTAGCCCAAGCCCTTCATCTCAGGTGCAATAAAAATCAGTGCTGTTCACCCTGCTGCTAAGTCACCAGGCAGCTTGACCTGGGCGCTTTCATACCATGCTGATTGGACTTTTCATTGCCTTCCCGGCCCCTCAGACACCAGCACCTACTTCTGCTAGTTCAGGCAATAATGGCGAGTTTCTGGATAAGCAGAACTTCAATACTTCAGGGTGAAAGAGATTTTTAAACAGAAAGTGACTTCACCCAAGTCTGAATGGTATGGTATAGCCTTATGTTGTCAATTCCTATATCGATATCTGCGGGGAAAAAATAACCTCTTACAGTCCTCTAAGAGAGACCTGCAGCGAATGGCTGAAGTTAAACACTTCTAATTCCACTTTGGTTCTGCATTTCACACTTCAGAAATGTTTGGGCTGGCCAGTTAAAGAGATGGACCTTAATCTAAAGTCTGGACCAAGTCCAAGCCCAGAGTAAAGGGAGTAAAAAAGCTCTGGGGTCCTTGGAGTTAGTGTTCAAAACATCCTAAAACATCCTAGTTGTGGTACTGGTGCTGACAGACACATAATTCTCAGAAATTGTGATCTCTTCATTAGACGCAGTCCTATGGCAAATGAAGCTTTTCTCATTTGCATTTCAGTCAATATTTCTTTAAAATCTTTACACCCACCTACGAAGTGGGGTTACCATTTCAGAACTGCATCTATCTTGTACACTAACCAGCACTAAAGGCTTCTGCCCATAGAGCATATTACACTGCATGGCTGTATACTTGCCTTTATATATCTCTTGGCTCCTACTGTAATTGTAGGAACTTTCCTGTAAATAATCCTTGTAGATAAAACAAAACAAGAGACAAAAGTAGCAGTAAAAATATGTTCTGCCAATACAAACACCTTAGGTAATGAGGTAGACTCATTTCTCCCAGCTGATGGGGCTCTGAGCAACCTTACCTAGATAGAGGTGTCACTGCTCACTGCAGGGGGGTTGGACCTCTAGGGGTCCCTTCCAACCCTAAACATTCTATGATTCTATGATTAAGATTTCAGTACAGAAGGAAGTAGACAATTAGATGATGAGAAAGCATATCCTGCTCTGGGCAGACTGAAATGTTTTAAATGGTTTTCAGACCCATTTTAATGGTAAAGAAACTTGGTTTTCATTTTTTAAAACAACCTACTTAACTTTTAAGTGCAAGTGAATTCCTCATTCATTCCAGCACTTAGAAAATATTTCTTTCTCTTAATACACACCATCACACAGTGATAAGCACAACTTCCCATTTATTAGTGTTTATTTATATTTAATGCAGATTTATCTTAAACTCCTTCCTCCCTTACAATGAGTAAATTTTCTTTTTATAATTTTGTGAACATCTTCTATATTATGGAGCATCTACATGTAAATTATTTTGTTCTTAAAACATAAGTAAGAATAATAACCTTGGATTTGTAAAGATTACTACAAAGATCTTGAATCTGTTGAGGAGTGAAGCATGAACCATAGTGTGCATTCCTCTTAAATCCTATATAAGCTGTCAAAACTCTGGTTCTTCAGCTCAGTTGGCTTAAAAAAAAGCCCCAAACAAATGAAAGAAAAACCCACCTTTTTTTTATTCATTCTTTTCTGTACATATTACCCAAGATGGCATTCTGTCAGACAGAGACAGCTGGCAGCAAGGTTGCGTGTTTCTGTTTTGCAGATATTTGTAGTTGCCAGCTATTTGGAACAGTCCCCAATCTTGTCTCACAGCAAGTCAGGTTGTGTGCCCGGCTGGCATCAAGCCACAGACATCATGGCAAACCGTAAAAGACTCTGAAGAAGCAACAGATTTTCACAGAAAGAAAGAAAAAAAGAAAAAAAAAAAAAAAAAAAAGAAAAAGAAACTGGACTGTGAAGTATGGAAAAAAAAAAGTTTAAGGTACTCAGGATGAAAACCTCTTCAAGAACTTCTTTCTCTACCTCTGGATTTCAGAGTATCATCTGGTTTGGGATCATCTGTCCTTTCAGTGCAAGCATTACCAGCCTGCAAGCTGGAAAAGCTGTCTAATCCCATCCTCCTGATTACATTAAGAGAATTTATAGCAGGTTCTTGAGCTGCTACCTGACTCTAGACAGCTGACTTTTAAATAACAACTTATTTAGGACACTCAAACGTTCACAGGACTCTGACTGAGCAAAAATAATTTTGAAGTCATGCACTTTTGAGGGAACAATTTCAACTAGTCTTAGACTCCTAATCAGCTTCTAGGGTGTGATGAAAACGCAAGTTGATGAAAATATAAGTTCTGCGTGCCAGAGAGCACACCCTGCAGTGAGCTCAAAGGCAGCCCTGGCAGTGCCGGGCCACTGAGGGAGGGACTCGGGCGCACCAGGCAGCCCCTGCCTCACCACCACCGAGCCCAACCGCAGAGACTCTTCACAGGGACCGCAGAGAAATTTATAGCGCATCTTCAGCACCAGCTGCACCAATGTATGTGCGCAGAAACATTCAGTAGGAACAGGGAAAGAAACCCAGTACTAAAGCATCACGGCTTTAATAACTACTTTATGCATTAGTGGCAAAGCCACAAACTATTTGAGCAGGCCTTCACCAAAATGATGTTATCAAAGCAGAGGCAGGAATTACGCAGCCATCGAAGGGACGGGAGTCATTCAGAAATCGCAGGAAACAGAGGGCAGAGAGCCGTGAGAACTGCAGTGCTGACAGACAATGAGGAGAGAACTCAAAGTGAAAAAATTCAAATTCCAGTCCTCGCATTTGGCCATGTTTTGAGCAGCATCTGCTGACATTCTCTTACAACACAGGGGAAGGTTATTTTTAAACAACAAACTTCCAAGACAATGCAACTGTTCCTAGGAACTTTAGCGATTTTGCAATGTATAAATCAGAATTACAAATCAGATTTGCCATTGGTACCCTGGATTGTTGTTTTCAGGGACTGTCAAACTGTCTGCATCTGTACCCTTACTTACTGATTCACTTGTCAACTGTCTGAAAAGAAAACAGCTTAAAAACTTCAATTTGGTAGAGTAAAAGGAAACATAAACGAGCACATTATGAAAATGCCTTTTAAAGCATCTGTTAGAAACCCCTTCTTTTGTTTATTGCTTAAGGGACAGCAGTGGGTGTGACATGCTGTGAAGCTGGTGAAGAATCACTTCTTTACTGCAAAGCTCATCAGCAATGTCAGACTCTGAACAGAAGCATGGTTCATTAGTTATTTAGTCAGTCTAAAATCCCCAAAGTTGGACTTAGTCTAAGAAGGAGAGTACAGGGCAGAGACATGACAAAGACATTATCACTCATTTGAGAAAATGCTTTGAACTGGAGGCAGAATCTCAAAGCTGGATCATGACTGTGGTACCTAATAACTGCTCTAATGGTAAAATGTTAGTTGCCGTGGTTTGTTAGCTGGTTTCGGTTGGGCTCCACTTACATCTTTTTATTGATCCTTTATCTTCTGTCATAAGGTTAGGGTGCAATAGGGACATAATTTGTATGGGACACTGCTCTGTCCCCACTTTGGGGATACTACAGAATGAATATTTCTGGATTCTGAAAGCATCAGCTGTAACTCAGAGTGGCAGAATTAGCGTGGAAGTCCACCTCAGTTTGCTTCTGTAGGTATTTCACAACCACACTGCCAGCTTTAGCCTGCAGATATTAGCTCCTTTGCTACAGGTAGTAATAGCAAATTTAGACTCTCCTCAATCATCTTTTCAGCCTGCATATTTCTAATATAATTCTTGAAATTCTCCCTGGAGACCATGGGGCAGGGAGCATTTCTTCTAACCAGGGAGAACTATTCCATAAACCTCCTTTTGCTCACCAGTCTCAAACAGTGCTGCACACTCACCTGGCCTTTCCCTTCTTCCCCATCTCCTCCACTTTCACCCAACAACCTGCACTGTAAGAACTGATTTTGGTAACTGAACTTTTAAACCATTTGTAGCGCTAAAGCCAGACTCTCCAGTGTGCACCACAAAACTTTTCCGGAATCATTTCTTCCGCTCCCTCATCCAAGCTATAGACAGGAGTCTAAGACAGATTGTAGGTATTTTCTTTTTTTTTTTTTTTTTACATGAATGACTACTGATGTTTAAATTACACATCATGTTCTCTCTACCACAGGCAATGTTTTAGCTGCTCTAGTTGTTTCCTGGTCATGCTTTTTCAGAACGTAATGCCCCTGTGGAACTTCACAAGGGGCTCTACAGTTTCAGCTGAATTTTGCACGTGCATCCTGCGGAGGCAATCGCAAGGCAGCACGTACAGGATGCCCAAAACAAAACTGCATCGCAACACTCCCACATGGCAAGTGAAAAAAAGGCCAGATGCATCTCTAACTTCCAATATGAAAATGAAGAATCCTGCTTAATTTTGAGCTTTTACATAATTTTCACTACACTGTGCATTTTTAAACTTTGAGGGATCCTAACACCATTCTGGCTCCTGAAATCTTAAAGGATTGCTAAATGCTGCTGTGGTACTACCTTGCCTAAATTGAAGAGAGCACTGTTATTCAAGTTTTCTAAGTGATCACAGTCAGGAAAGATATAATCATAGTTACCAAAAGATATAAAATGACACAAAATGAGTCATTCCTCAGTCCCAGACTGCTTGACATTTACAAAATTGGCCTGATTTAAAAGGGGAAAAAAAATGACCTTGAAGGTAATTAAGCTCAGAGTTATTAGCCTGGGGCTCACTGAAAAATGGTAATATACTCCTTAATTCCTAACATGGTAAAATAGTCAAGGTGCAGAACATGGTCCCAAAATCCTATGCACCCCATTTCTATTTAGACTGCTTAATGTTTATTAGCTGCCTAACTGCCCAGCCTTCAACACATTGCTTCCTTCAAAACCCAAAAAGGGACTGGGGCACTACACAGCTTCACCTTAACCTGGCCTGGCTGGAAGCTGCACCAGGAGCAATCTTGCCACTGGAATTTTTTGACAAATTCCCAGAAAGGCTCCATGAAATATCCTGGATTTGTTTCAAAGAGCAGGCAGCATATAGCAGGACTGCCCCAGTGCAGGACTTCTCAGCCGCTGTATGTCTGTGTCTGCACTTTGGACACCAGACTGGGATCTAATTTGCCCACTTCCCAAAAGGTTGTGGAGAAACGGCGGTTGCAGTAACACTGCACTTAAGCAATCAAAAAAATCACAAATTTTTGCCGTTTTCCTTGAAAAGGAAACATTAAGAAAGCTACTAAAAATGGCAAGGATTTTTCTATGAGTAACAAAGCCAAGATTCCTGTTATTTGGCTATTGACTCATAACGGTTCACTTGGACAACATTTTCAAGCTGTACTCTTAATCATAAAGGCCAAAAATTTGCATCAAGCAAGAAACATAAATAAAGTTAGCTGAACTTGCCTGTCAGTGGGCAGGAGACCATCCTTAGCTCTATATTTTATTACTACTGTGTAGGGATCAGCTACACACATTTCTCTCATAGCTCTTGAGCACGTGTCCCACGTGGCTCACCCAAGACACAAGTCCAAGAAACCGGGCACTAAATATCTGAGATCTCTCAATAAACACAAAATTGGCAAAAATAACACTTTATTGCAGCTGACTGACATTTGTAACCCCAGAGACAGAGCGCAAATTACTTGAAAACATCAGAGTGGTAAGCAGGGCACGAAGAAAACATTTTATTTGGCCAGCCTCTGTGGAAGGGCAAAAATAAACCAATAAATGGAAATATCTCCACTCGATGACAAGTTACCTCCTGGCCCTGAACCAGTCCACAAGCTAGTCTAGCTTTATTGCATAATCACAGAAAACATACCAGACGGGTTGACTAAAGTTTGCTTGCTGTTTTGGTACAGTGCTTAGGATGGTATCGGATCAGGTTTTCTTCCCAATATTCATAAATGCCCTATCCGTCTTAAAAACTGAATAGGCAAACACAGTGATGATCCCCAGAGAGATTTCACAGAACTGAAGTGATGGTGCTCTCTCCCTCATCAAAATACAGGATTTCAGGTGCTGTAACAAAACCTTCACCACGATAGCATGACGCTTCCCATGATAAAAACATGGCTTTTGCTGGGTTATGTTCACTCCATGTGTGCTAAACACAATGTCCTAAACCCTATTTAAATATAGTACCAGAGTAAAAACCAACTGTGAAAAATTTAAAATAAAATGGAATAAAATGTAACAAAATCTTGCAGCAAATCTGCTCCCTGCCTGAACACAGTCAGATCTGCTGATTGAGGGGCAAACCAAAGCTTTTACTTCCATCAGCAAAGCTGAACCAGCTCTCTTAACCTGTGACTGCAGTTTTTCTTCCACTTTTCATAACAACTTTTTAACTAAGTGCCGGCTGAAGCCACTGGCTGTGATCACACCAGAAGAGCCATTCTGCTTGCCATGTCCTGGCAGCAGTGATGTGCTTTTAAGCCAGGCAGGATTTCAGCAGTAGCAAGCAACTCCATTTACAGGCCAAATTTTGTTCTGGGTAAGTCACAACTCAACTCTCTGGCAAGCACAATATCAAGACTTTGTACTGAAATTTTGACTGGTCCTCAAAGCAACAAGCAGTTTAGAATGCCACGAGTACTTATTTGTGACTTGATATATATTTTAAAGCACTTCTACATTTCAAAAATTTGTTACAGAAGCCTTTTGTTCGGAGGTATTTCAAATAGAGTATTTAAAAATGCAGAAGGCTATCTGCTGGTTCAAATAATTCCTAAAAATTACAAGACTGTATTAGGTGTGTCTGTCACAAAATTAATGGATCTGTAGTAGTACTTATACCCTAAATTAAAAAATTCCTTAGTTACCCACAGATTTTCAGTATATTCAACAGTATGTGCTAAAAAAATACACTTGAGTTCAAACTAAAATTGCTATTACAGCCTTTGCTTAAAAAAAAAGAAAAAAAAACAATTACGTAAAGAGACTGACAATGAAATCTAATATACTGCATTTGTTCATCTTAAGATCACATATTTCCTGTTAGGAATATACTCATTTAAGAGCGTGGCACTTTTTCTGCTGCCAAGAATATATGTGCACAAAAGGGAGCACCGAGTGCTCCCATGAATTTAATGATCCATCCCTACTCTCAGATAGCAACAATCTCCAAGAGCATCCACCTCAATAATTTTCATGCTGTAAGAATGGTAATTAGAGGTGAGTCCAACCTGAACTCTAAATCCACATTTTCTTCTTTTGGATGTGGGAGCAAGCTCCCAGTTACAGCTTTGCTTGTTTTCCGTGAGAATTAAAATTTCAACATTAAAAGCTATAGTTTCTCGAGTGCAGAACAGCTTTAAAGCCGTTTCCACGCTCTGACTCTGGAGCCTTGGCAGACACCCCTACCCTACCTGTCATTCAGAGCTACCACACAACTTCCACTAAACCAGAATGATTCAAAATCAGTTTAATGCCATCTTTTTCTAGACTAGGACTATGTCCCCCAAAAGAGTATGTGATGTCATTACAGGAGTCCCATGCCTACAAGATTTTCTGAATGAATTATCACTGATTAAGGTGCGATTTAGCATGCAAACTGCCAGAGGCATCTGAAAAGCCATGTTGTCACATGATGCATAATTTCCTCCAATACTCAAAACAAAATTAAACTTAACTTCAGGTGAGCAGCAAAGATGCTTTCTTCAAATGCAGATATGCTTTATTACATCTCCTCTCTCTATTGTATTACTGCTTCCTAGAGTAGCTCGTATCTCGCTTTTCACAGAGCTGTCTGTAGTTTGAGAGTCTAAGTATACCCAAAAGGCTCCCCCTCACCGTCCTCCTACCCCTTTCCTTTTCCTCCCACTGCAGTTCCTGAGCATTCATCTTTCAAACTGAGACTATCACAACAGTCTCTTTTCAGCTAAAAATCACTAACTGCTTCATGATTTCTCAGAAATTGGTAGCAGTGCCCTGTCCCACACGCCTGACCTGTCTGCACGGCACAGGCAGCCTGAAACCACACGCCGCCCATGCCGTGCAGCTGCAAGGCTGCGTGGTGCCTGTGGAGGGAGAGGAATTAAGGCCGTGTATTGCCTTTTTCAGATACTTTGAAAACAAATTACAATATTCTAAAAGCTGATGCGATAACGTGAGCAAACAACAGTCATATGTGACTAGCTCACAGAAAAGAGACTGGAGTTTCTATTAACACCTTGAAATGTTCTCCAGTGGTAGCAGAAGAGAAGATCTCTGCTAGGGAAAAACTAATGTAAGCTGCAACTCTCTAACAAATTACATATTCCTACATAACTATATAGCTTAAGATGCGACAGTCCAAAGTAGTGAGTAGAGCATGTTGCAGTCTCCCAAAGTGCATTTTTGGGACCGTGCTGGTGCCATGACTGCAAAACTGGGGCTGCTGTTCTCAGGCAGTACAGAAGGAAAGGAGAGGGCACTGTTTCATCCAAAGGGATCAGACCGTTTTGTCACCCAGGCTGGGGGGTAGCATGGAATTCAAAAGCACAGGTTCAGTTTTCAGATTGGTAAAAAAAAAAAAAAAAAAGATTAATTGTAAATTGGGATTACTGTATGTACTGTGCCTTGCAAGGATAAAATACAAAAAAAACCCAGCTCAGTGAATAATCTGCCAAACTAGATTACAGAGATAAATTGTCTATAGATTATCCTCATCAAGATAGATGACACTGTAAAATCTTTTTGTAGCAGAAATACAAGTTACTAAATCCTCCAAACAACAGCCTGTCATTGCTGGCTGTGTCTCATACCAGGCTAGCTTTTGGCCACGGCAGACTTGAAACACAGCAGTCAGTTTTCAGTTCTAAAAATCCCATTGTTACAGTAACCTCTTTTCAAATGTATCAGCATATTGTAATAAACAACAATTCCACCTAATTGCTTACAGAGCCTTGGGCACAGGTTCTGAGAGGGCAGCTGCAGCAAACTCGTATCCTGGTGCCCGGGGGTGATGCAGGACACACCGAACAGAGTACACCCACCTGCACGTTCAACAGCTCCATCATTCAAACTACGGCACGGATGCACAGAGTATGAGAACCAAAGCAGAACTGTAGAGACTCAAGAAAGCTCATTATCAAAATGATTATTTCTTTAAAAGACAGATCCTTCCAGCAGAACCCTCAATTGAATGATATGGGCTACAAAACGGACAACAGACTTCCAAATCTCAGAGAATCTACAGACATGATAATGTATTTTCCCAAGAACTAATATCCCTGCTTTCTTATTGCATGCAAATGGCAGCCACTTCCAAATGTTTTCAGTACTGAAATTTCAAGTCAGTACTTCAGGCAACCTTTAATCATTTTCGGCGTATTTAAAACATTGCATTAGTATCCCTATCTGTTTTGTTACAAGAAATAGGGTATAAAGGGTACCAGGATGCAATAGGTCATTCAACCAATAAAGAACAATATCCCTTAATCAGTGCATGCATTTTGCTTAGCCTTTTTTTGTCTAAACATGTTTTTTTTTCTGAGCATGAATCACACTAAAACAAAGCATTTTGTCTGACCTAATGAGATCAATGGACAAGAAATTCCAGTAATTGTTACTAAGTAAGAATTATTAAAGAAAAATACTTTATTGAATCAGACATCTCCTTTAGCACTAGGGATTCAAGCCTTCCCTGCTTATGCAGATGTTCTTCACCTGAATTTCCATCCTAGCATGGCAGCAGCCAGCAGCTGGTCTCCTGTCTGGAGTATGCGGCTTTGAATGCATGCACGAGTGAATTACACACCCTAAATCTGATGCAAATAGAGTCTTGAGATATAAGGAGTCATAAAGGAGATTTGATGGGCTTTAACTGCAGCTGAATGGTACACAAGGAACATACTCTGCTATAACATGTTCATTGTATGGATCCTATTTGCTTCCTCATGATAAAGTGGCAACTTAAACTGCAAAAATTACTGTCATCCATCTCACCCCATGCATTCACAGGCTTGGGAAGTGTAAGTGAATATGCAGCTACGTGTTTTGCAAACAAAATACTTCTCCAAAGTTAAAAACGAGAATACTTTAATGCATTTCACAAGAAATGATCAGGCAATGCGTGGAGGCCTGGCATGAGTCCAGCCCATCAAAACCCATCAAATCTGCTTCACAGACACTAAAGTCTCCTGCCTTGCAGGCCAGCATCAGATCCATGGTACAAAGGTCCAACAACTCTCAAGTCAAAAGGACAGAGTTCATTCTTTAACTCAAAATTTTCTTTATTATATGTTACAAAAGCACCCCCTTTTTGCTATTTTTATGTGTGCTGGCAGTATTCGTTCTCAGCCCTCCCACCGGATCTCACTGATCTCACAGTGTGTTTATATGAAGCTTGATGTGCGAGGAGCAGGCGGGCATATGTTCTATGATACAGATTTATAAATATACATACACTTAGTTTATTTGAACTTAAATAAACTCCACTCCCCCAGAAGCAGTGCATACCATGAGAAATTGTATGTTCTGCAAAACAGCGGTCATGACTTTTAAAAGGCTGTTTTGTTAAAATTTTCATTTGATTTCAAGGAATATTTCTTTGAAATATTTCCTTGAAATATGAGACCTATTTGCATCACATATGTTGCATTTCCTTGTTCTAAATTACCAGTTCTTTATACACTTCTATCACATTTCTATTTACATGATACCTCTTTAAATCTAATAGTTCCTTCACCCATTTGTTGTTTTATCTTTAATATTACAAGCAAATTTTCATTTTCTACCTCTGGGTCTTTTCTTTATCTACTTTGCCACAGAGAGATCATAATCCCACATTATTAATTATCTCATAATGATATTGAAGAATTCATTGCTGTTGATGTAATAGGGAAAAACTAATTGATTTTAATAAAGAAATGCTTGAATCCATCATCTGAAAATTTGGGCTGATTTTTTTAGGACATTAACTCAGGAAAACCCTTACAATCCCAGTCTCTATGATTGATTGTAACACGGCAGTGCAACCTGCTCCTGTAAATCTACAAGCAGGAACAGATTCCAAATTTTTACCCTAACACTCAAATGCTACGGTCTCTGCATATTGCTTTGTAAAACAGAATTGGGTTATGGAGACATCATATGACTCCAGAGGTCCAGGGACTGACAGCAATGCTTTTATTTGTCACATGGGACAGAAATGTTGCCCAGAACAACTGACAAGGTATTTACAAAATTAAAGAACTAAAAGAAGGCTTCAAGCAAGACACAATTTCTCATTCTAATGGCCTACCTATAGTAGCTTTGCTTACAAAATGAAAAGTACACAGCAAAACACCTACTTTTTAATTAGTCTCCACGGATTTTTTTCTTGTATTATATTAACAATTCCTACAGAAGTTTTCACCAAAGTTTCTCAAACACTCACCGTATGAGGAGGCTCACCATTCCCAGTTTACAAATTAGAAGACTGAGGAATTAAGATTACACGTGACCCCACGTCTCCAGAAAACTTTGACATATTTGGCAGTCGTGCGGGTGCTGCCCAGAGCCCCTGTCACGCACCCGCGGCTGCCCCCGGCTCTGGGCTCTGCCTGTCCCTGGTCAATTCAGGGACCGTGGGACAACATCGGCCCTGCCCGAATGGTACGGGGAAGGCTGGCTCATGTGAATCCTTCAACCACATGCAGACTGATGAATATTTCGGTTAAAAGAAAGAAGCACCTGTTTCATAAATAGAGAAACTGCACAAGAAAGTAGCAAAAGCGAATCAATGGAGGGTAAGGAAATGATCCACATCTAAATACTCTTTTGGTGGAACACCCAGAGGAGGGAGAAACCATGGGGAAACCATGGAGAAATGTTAAGTCAAGAGCCTGAAGTGTCAACATGAGCAAGATCTGACATGGTGCATATAATAACTTTTAAAAGGTTCAGGGCCTGGGCATAGAATCACAAATTAGAAAAATCAAATAAAAACAGCGAAGGAGAAATTTTTTAATGCTTTTTTTTCCTCTATGGATGCAGAGACATATGAAGTAAAGAAACCTACAAAAAAAAAAAAAAAAAAAAAAGACTAAGGGATTTGGGGAAAAAGGGCAAAAAAAAA
>NW_009260596.1:282932-288254 GCF_000687185.1 Egretta garzetta | reverse complement strand
ATATCCCCAGGATGGGTTGTCCCTGCCAGCTAGGAGGCATAGTGATTCAGCACAGGCTGTCAATTAAAATCTTTGTATCACATGGATATCATCATATCAGCAGGCCAGCACTGATATCCAACAGTTAAGATTTAAAAAAAAAAAAGTGTTTAATTATTAAGAATTAACTGAGAGGTACTGTTTAGAAAAGATTTATTAAAAGACTTTAAACAGAAAATTGCAGGAGGACAAGGAAGGGAAAAGGATCTGTTCAACTTTAACTTGCCCACTACCTTTTTTGGTTTTGGAAATAAATATCATATAATTATATGAAAACATTTCGGTGAGCTGTTCTTATATGCAGATACTACATGTAACACATTTTGGGAACTATTTAGTGTAAATAATTAGTAGCAATATTTCTCTCTGAGGATACCAGAAAGTGTCTTCATCATTGGAGGGAGCCAAGAGACTTTGAACTCTATACTCATCATTTCCCCTCAGACCTCAAAGCTTGCTGCCCAGTTCCCCAGGTACCGGAGCACAAGGGATGTCCCCAGGGCCCAGTGGCTGGGAAAAGAGAAGGTAATTCCTAAAAAGTGAGGCTACCCTGAAGAGCATGTCTCTCAAATGCAGCAATATTGGCAAGATCAGGCTCAGCAAGCCTCCCAAGGCCAAAGGGACAAGGAGCTCCCACTCTTGGTCCCTGGTTATTTGGGCAGGTCTGACTCCAAACAGGCAAAGGCAACAGGGAAAGGCATTTTCCCCCCCGAGATGACAGAGAACCTTCAAAAGCAGCTTCGGATAATTAACAAGCTGAACAAGACGTTTTGTCCTCATAGGACTCAAGAAGGGTATGAACACTGGTATGATCCTCTCAAGCAAGGAAAGAGGAGGATGGAAGTGGAAAAGATAAAATCATTGCCAGAAAATCTCTCCTGGCTCCTCATCTCCCTGGTATACATAGGAATATTGCAGGGTCACAGAATTTAGAAACTTTCTCAAGCTAGAAAATGAATGGTGTTGAAAATTTACATTTAATAACTAGAGGAAAGAAATGGCAGGGTGACTGCCAGCACTCACTGGGTAGGGCTGACAAGTTGTTTTAAATTGCTTTTCACCAGCACTATCAGTTGAACAGACCTGTGCCAAGACACCAGGAAAAGCTATTAGTATAATAGCATGTTTATGCACTTTGGAGCGGTAATGGAAGGTATTGCAACAGGGATTGACATTAATATGAAGAAACTCAGAAGAAAGGAAGGAAAAAGGCATATAATGGATTCAGAAGACTGAGTGGAAATACAGAGTTCAGGAAAAAGAGTTTTACAGTAGACAACTGCACAGATTAGCAAGTTAGATTGTACCCAAACAAAATATCCAGCATTGAGACTAATGACCAGTAAAAATATCCCAACAGGAAGATGCAGATTCATTGAAACACACATTGTAAACAATTAGTAGTAAAGTTACTCTTTGAGGATACCAAAAACGTATCTTTAGACACTGGAGGGGCCAAGAGACTTTGAAGTCTTTCCAATTTTTATCTTATAATTCATGTCTTTTAGACTGTCATGCAACTACAAAGTCTTCAGGAAGCATCAGTGATAATCTTGAAAGCCACAACAGGATGAACAGAAATGAGACAGTAAAAAGGAAGGAATGTTCTTCATTCATTTTTTTTAACTTCATCTTTGCTTTTGACTGACATATCACTCAAGTGTGTACTAAGAATCAGTATTTATATATCGAAAAGCACCTAAACTGAAACACTTCAAATTTCAAAGAGCTTGGATTCTAAACCTAACAGTATTTCAACAAACTTGTAGTGTTCAATTGCAACACTCCACCTCTTTTGGGAAACGCAATTCAGTTGAAAAATGGTTATGTGTACTTTTTATTATTCAAACAACTTCCAGTGGAACAAGAAAACAATAGGAAAAGCGGTAGAAGAATCTGTTCAGAAATTAGTAAAGTGACATGTGAATAAAGTTTGTGACGTTCAAGGACCTGCTCTAACTAGTTCTGGAAAAAGAACCCACAAAGCAACCATTCTTCAGTAAAAAATTCATAATTTCTGCAAATTTTACCTTCTTGCTGCTTTCTCTAGTAATAAAGGAAACAATACCAAGAAAATGAGTTGGGACTTCCCATGCACACCAGATTGAGTTCAGAAGGCAAACTGAATTAAAGCTGTAAGAAAAATCCGGACCAAATTAGATGAACTATTCAAAATTTCAGTTTTGCAACACTGACACCTCTCTAGTGCTAAGTTTAAGGCTCTAGAGAGAAAACAGTACCCAACCTTACAAAAGCCACTCAACTTACTGGACTAAATGTTAAATAGAATATTTAATAGAAATATTAAATAGAAGCAGGAAGAAGTAAGAGTAGAGAGTGTTAGATAATAACCAGCTTAACCCACAGTGAAATAATGCACTGCAACAAGTTATTGGTAATCAGTTGCAGAAGAGTAATAAATCTAACTCATTTCTACTGATGCCTCATTACAGAATTACTTTCTAGAAAACTGATGGTACACAATACAGCGTACAAAAAATGTAAATGAATTCCCAACTGACGCACAAAAAAAGGATATAGAAATACATAATACCTCAGGTTTCTTAAGCCCTTCACATATATTTCTAAATATTTCCAGTCTATTCAGAATTCTATTCAGCTTTTAAACAGACATTTAACATTCAGGTCTTTGTTAGCACATATGTTTTTTAGTATGTGTCAGCACCTTTGGTATGTAAAAATCACTCTGCATTATGTTTTACCACATATTTCACAGTTCTTTGTTCCTTGCACCACAAATAGAACTGTGTTTTTGAAAACTCTCTAGACACATGCTGTACTTTTTGCAATCCATTTTCTGCAAAGAGTTGCTCTCAAACTAGGCAGCACTCTCTCTTGACCATGTAATAAATATGAGAGCGTTAGGACACACTCAGAAGTTATTTATGCTCAATACCCTTTTTTTTTTGTCTGGTGCATAAATCATTCTTCACCTGAAAGTACATAAAGGCAATTATATTGTCATGTGCTGAAAGCAGAAAAACAGCACATAAAATAACAAATAGCAGAAAGAGGGTATTTAAATATGCATGCAAAGTATGCTATGCACATTAAAGAACATAATAACAGAACGATGATCCCATTTTAGCAGAATCTACAGCAAGGTAGAACTGCAGTAGAGTGGTCTGCCCAGAGACCTAGAACCTTACATTTGCCAAACAACAACAACAAAATAATACATTTTGGCTGAAATAATAAATTTTCAATAATACAGTGAAACAAGGAGATGGCAGTCAAGATGATATCAGAAACTTCATCTCAACAGCTGTAGCAGTTCCTTAAAGAAGAAAAGGAAGATGATTAAAGACTAAACACAGAGCTATGACTGAACAATGTCCTTCTTCATTAAGCTGGCATCATTTCAGATAAACTCTACTGACCACAGTACATTACTCAATAGGGATATTCCAGTTTTAGTACATCATAAATGATTTCTGAATTAGTATTTTAACTGTGTAACTTACAGCTGGCCTCTGGAATCAATGGGAAAATCAGACTTGCACAACGAATATATAGTATTTTCTTCTTCCCAATCCCCAAACTGCCCCTAAATAGTTCTTGGGCTGCCCGCCTCCCAAATGCCAGTGAAATGTGAGGAGCAAAACCAATTTCATCGCTGTGGGCCCCCACCTCTCTGAAATGGTTCCTGCTGGGAAAGAGATCAGAGCGAGGTCTGTGGTCTGTGCTGCCAGATCCCAACCTCACTTTGCTGGCTCAGGAATTGTGATGTTTCTCCTGACCCTCCCCCAGAAGAGCCCATGTGAAATCTGTGTATCTCGAGCAGGGCCTGCTCAGGTTCCTGAGGCTGCACTCAGGAGAGGACTCTCTTGGCCGGACTGTGGGGCAGAGCAGATCCAGGCACCGGAAAGTGGCAGGCAGCAGGTTCGACACGGCAGCCCCTGCAGAAAGGCACCCCGCGCTGCCGGCAGCCCCTCGCAGCACCCCTTGGGCATTGTACCATGCAAAAGCTTCACATGACTTTTGCCTATGACCGATGCTTGGGCTGGCCATGGATGGCTCTGGCATCTTTTCACCAATTCACCAATTTCACTTACACGTCTGCCCTTCTTTCACTGTTTTTAACTAGGAATTCCTGGAAATAATTTTCTTTTTTTCTACCTACATTGGTTTGCTCCTGGAATAAATATTAGGAAGCAAGCACAGAATAGTATTTGATAGACAGTCCATCAGGACCCACACCATTTCTTTCAACAACACATAGAAACCCAGGTTTGTAATGGGAGTGCTAAGACAATTGTAACTATTGCAGCTCAGACTATGATGCCATAATATAAAGGTAACTGTGCCATTACTGTAATTTGAAAGATACCAAGAGAGGAAAAAAGAAGGGGGGAAGCTTTCAAGATTTATTAGATGTTGGCACCATAATGCCCTTTCTTTGAAAAAATAGCACGTGGTGCCGTTCCCTGCTGACTCCAAAGCACGGTGACTGAGAGCACGGCTCGCAATTACGGCAAACTCTGAAACCTGTCAGTCAAGGAATGGAGCTGCTAATGCCAAACAAAACAGCAGATTTACACCTGGGAAAAGCAACTATAATGTAAGAAATATGTTTTCTTTGCTCTCATCTATAACAGTAGTGGGGGAACTAACTACAGGGGGTGCTTAGCATATTTACAAGGCACTACAGGAGGTTTTTAGCATATTTACAAGCAACAATGGCATAATTTTACATGCAGAAGTTTAAATATTGTAAAATCTGTCCTGTCTTTAGCTCCTCTGATTTCAGGCATCTGTATCTACACCTCAAGTTGAAACTTTCAAATCAAATAATTTCTATAATGAAAACTCCATGCTCTACTAACACATCACGCTCACAGAGATATTGCTGTGAATTCTCTAACAGCAATAAGGCATTTTGGTTTGGAGTTTCTTTTTATTTTATTTTATGTTTTATGTAAAAAGGGGAAAGAAAAAAGCTTTGTTAATGCTTAAAAATAACATAGGATTTTATTTTTAGATTTTGCTTTTGTTTGCAACAGTAAAATGTGCTGACACTAAAGATGCTCGCAGTATCTTCAGCCAGTCGTGTCCCGTTAAGCACCACTAGACACTGGTGTGCTGGGCCTTACCTCTTTTACAAGGTACGAAAAAGGAATCAGTGTATTTTCTAGCCTGCTCTTTGGTCTTGGGAAAGGATGCCTTGAGGTGGATAGAAGGAACTGGGTATATGCCAGGAATGGTGTGGTGCAAACTAGTTAGGTGCAAAAACCAGATGGGGCCTGGCCCCCAAGGGGAATC
>NW_009260596.1:273080-282864 GCF_000687185.1 Egretta garzetta | reverse complement strand
GGGGGAGGAGGGCAGGGGAAGCCAGCGCACGTGCCGCAGGCTCACTGGGTACAAGGCTGCTGTGCCGTTTGCTTCGCAGCTGAACAGAGGTGGGGCTGAGGGGTGCTCAGCTGGCAAGACCAGCCAAAGCTGCCTCTTCAGCCACATTAATCTTCCATTTTACTGCTTGAAAAATAAAACCTAGATTACGTAAACACAGATCGCACCATTCCTGGTCTTGTGTTTGCTTTAAGAAATCTAATGATCTAAGTAAGGATGGTGTGCTTGATCTAAGGAAGAGGCATTGTATAATGTGAGTGCACTGACATACAGAAGACATCTTTTAGACAGACTGAAGGACCAAGTCTGATAGTTTCCCTCATAGGAACAGCACCTACAGGAGCCACGACAGTCAGCAGCATATGCTTGCTGCCATACTGCAGGCTACAATCTTTTATAATCTTGATCTATCACATGTGGCTACAGCCTGTGGATAAAAATCAGGCTCATTCCTCCTCTCTCACTGCATTTTAATGCATTTACTTGCAGCAAGACTTGCACAAGCCTAAAAGGAAAGATGAGACAGAGGACAGATCGATCCCCACCCAGATTTAGGAATGGAACTGAGGAACTTAATATAGAAATATCACCAAGAGCTCTCCCTGGACAGGTACTCATGTCCCAGGAGTAATTCAGCCCACCAAAATAAGCTTCAATAAGAAAAAACAAAGCCAGAATTACCAACTGTTTGAACTAGACACTAATTAACACTAAAACAATATTGTAATAGATTTGTTTGTATACATTATTGGCTTTTTTAACATTTTTTGTGAAAATCTGGATGATAATCTATACATAAAATTTCCTTAAATTTTTCCATTAAGACTAATAAAGATTCATTACATATTCATGCAACTCAGGGAACTTGCCCAATTATGTATGGTTGGGCATAGACTGCAATTTACAAAACTTGCAAAATATGTTAATTCACCGTGCAGCTATTTCTTTGTCACTACTCTGCTTTCCTTTCTTCTTCTTAAGTATATGACTTGAATGTGTGATGATCCACAAACCTGAGTAACTCAGAGCTCATGAAAACTGATCACTTCCAGTGCCTGAACTACCATCATAAATAACTTGGATTTAGACCCTGCTGCAAAGTAATAAGACTGCCAAGTATTAATCCAATAATTAATTAGCTGAGTTTAAAAGTAGACACTCTTCAACATAATAAATTGTAACTGGTGGAAACTGAGGCAAAGTCCACCTCTAGTAAGAGATATATTATACTGTCATAATTGTAACCGTTCGATACAACTCAAAGTGTGACAGCTAAGTATCCCCGAGTAGATAAATTCAACTATCTGGATTATTTACTACTGTAGTATGTATCACTTTGGTACTGTACACATTACTTACCTTTTCTGCGCATACAGTTCATATTCAATGAAAACCCATGTTTACGAAATGGTAAGTGATACAGGATCTTTAAGGCCCCTTACATAGTATAATACTTTGATAGTATATGGTCTGACATAATTATTTTACTCTATGATTTATTGGTATGCTGTAAACTAAAAATATTTAGAATGCTGTCTTCTGAATTGTGAGTAATGGACTATAAGAATCTAGCATTATTGCTATTTTATTCAGGAAACTACTGTTACACACAGCCTTGTCTCAGTTGTGTGGCTCCACTTCTATAGATTTACCATTTTGTGTTACTACATCTGGGGCAGTTTAGAGTCCAATGAAAAGGAACTCATTCTGTTTTATTTCACTTCATTATTTTTTTATTGGTTTATAAACCAGCTTGACTCAACTTCCATTCTTATTGCTATTTTTATAGTGCAAAGTTAGATGCCTACTCTATCAATCCTCACGCAGATAAGTGATTTTCACTCACAATTTTGTGTTGCCTGTATTTGAAAAGGCTGCGCAAGAGATTTACTTGGACAAAACCAGTATGCCAGCCTGAGCCTCAGGGGAGGATATCCTTACTTCAAAAATTTTATAGTTTCAAGAAAACTGCCTATAGAACACCATACACAGCTGTGGGATGCACAGCGCTCCTCAGTTCATCCCTTTGGAAAACAGAGACGCTAGCAGAAGTGATGTGTTGAGCTTTCAGACCCAGCAGTACATTGGAAACCAGCCCAAACCGAAGCTGCCTCCTTGCAGTCCCCAGGAAGCCATTTCTCAATGCAGGTCATAGCACTGGAGACAGTGCATTTACTTGCAAAATTATATCAAGAACTGAATTTGCAACAACCAAAACTTTAGTTATACTAATATTCTAATACATTGTGAAATGACCTCTGAAAGTAATTTTTTGAGTTTTCTTTATGAGTGTTGAAAGATAACAGCAAACTACTAGGACATACAAAATACTTTCTTAATTTGTTGCAAAATGCCTATTGATACCTTTCTGCAAAGAATGCTACCTTTTAACATTAGTTTTAATGCATTCAAATTATATTCAGATTTCTGTAGGAGAGAGGACTGCATTCTACTAACAGTTTTCCAGTCCTGGGGGAATATGTCCAAAATCTTCATTTTACAGCAGGAAGACCGTATAAATAAGAAAGATAATAGAAAACAACAGGCTGAATACTGAATAGGGGCATATCACATATGCATTATTTACAAGGCAGAAGGTTTAAGTATTACAAAAGTTGAAATCAGCTCCCATATTAAAGGAAGGGGTATTTGAGATAAGATGTTACATGACTCCAATACTAATCTTTAGGACGTTTTGAATTCAAATTCTATTCAGTAAGAAACACTGCAGATTGTGGTACTTTTATGATCAGTAGTTAAAAACATCTCTTCAATTTTATCTTTAATATAGTCGGAATAAGGGAAAAATCCACATAAGTTAACAGGACTAAATAAGAGAGTAAAGGCTTGCAGAATCAACCCCTTTTTGTTTCTAAGACCTTATTATCAGAATACGTAACAAAAAAATACCACAAAATAAAAACTATCTCATGAAAAAGACCGTCACTCATTTAAAACATTTAGACCCGTCAAGTTGGTTTCTGAGCAGGTACTCTCAAACCCACATGAAATCTCCAGTGGGCAGGAGAGAATTACAGTTTCCACACACAGAGTCTGATTCACTATGTTGTTGCAGCAACGTGTTGTTGCAGCGTTGCTTCAGTCCCTCAAAATGTGGTGGGCATGGCTGTGGCAGATCTTCTTCCACTGCTCCAGGGAAATCTGCACGCTCCATTGCCTCACTGAAATGCCTTTACACCAATGCACACAGCATGGGGAATAAACAGGAAGAGCTAGAGTTCTGTGTGTGGTCGCAGGGCCATGATCTCATTGCAATTAGAGAGACGTGGTGGGACAACTCACATGACTGGAATGCTGCCACTGATGGCTACATACTTTTCAGGAAAGACAGGCCAACGAGGCAAGGCAGTGGAGTTGCTCTTTATGTGAAAGAGCAACTGGAATGTATAGAGCTCTGTCCGGGGGTGGATGAAAAACGAGTTGAGAGCTTATGGGTGATTAGGGGACTGGAGCACCTCTCCTATGAGGAAAGGCTGAGGCAGCTGGGCTTGTTTAGCCTGAAGAAGAGAAGACTGAGAGGGGATCTCATCAACACTTAAGGGTGGATGTCATGAGGACGGAGCCAGACTCTTCTCAGTGGTGCCCAGCAACAGGACAAGGAGCAATGGGCACACACTGAAGCATAAGAGGTTTCAGTTGAATATGAGGAAGAACTTCTTTACTTTGAGGGTGACAGAGCACTGGAACAGGCTGCCCAGGGGGGTTGTGGAGTCTCCTTCTTTGGAGATACTCAAAACCTGCCTGGATGATGTCCTGCACAACCTGCTCTAGATGAACCTGCTTTAGCAGGGGGGTTGGACTAGATGATCTCCCGAGGTCCCTTCCAACCCCTGCCATTCTGTGATTCTGTGAAAATGTTTGACCAGCTCTTGTCTGTTACAGAAGTCACAGAGCAGAAGGGATCCTCAGTGCTGTGGAGGACGAGGCAAAACCTTTGCTTTATTAAGCTGCTAAAAATTAGTTAACATACTATTACCGAAGGGGGAGAGGGGTGCTTGGTTTCTATTACGAAGACAATGCATAGCACTTTCTTGACTCTCACTAGCAGCACATCAGGAAAAACAGAGAAACAAACCAAGAACGCTGGGAAGGAAATTGCACAGGTCAGGTGAATGGCTCTCCCCTCCGGCTTTGCAAGGCAGCCCAGGTGCCCTCTTCCCTCTGCTGACGGATGTGCCCTTTGAAGCACTCAGCCCACTAAATGAAGCTTTTCCAAAGCAGACAACACAAATCAATAGTATTTGAATAGCTAACACTGAAACATTTACTCTCTTCTCTGTTGCGCTAATTATCGTCCTTTGATACTGCTTGTTTCAAGCAAGGAATGCTTTTCTAAACATAGTGGAATAGACAAGTCTCTACGTTCAAACACTGCTATTCCTAAATGCTTATGGTATAAAAGACCCAACATCTTGGGGAAGTGCCAGACAACAACCTTTGATATGCTAAAATTTGGCTCATTATTGCATCAAATAACAGGTACCTCTGTTTAAAGAAAATAAGTAAGTAAAATAAAAATCCATTTCTTCCTAGTCCTCCAAATGCTTGCTTAACATAACCATAACATGCCTCTGCAAGACAGAAGGTACGGATAGCTTCATGCTACAGAGCTTGCTCACACCTTTATCATTTACTACTACAGAACTGCTGTGTCTTTTTCTGCCTCTTCATGCAACATCTCAGCCTCGTAAAGATCAGGTTAGAGAGAGCAACAAAAGCCAGAACAGTGCTGGTGGTGATACTATATGTTATTTACTCATTACAAACCCCCACAAAGCTTCCACCAAATAACACACTGCTGACCATCTTCACCAGTAACCAGAACCTCTGAGGTACCATGGGTCAGTACTGGGCAGCAGAGTCCTGGAAAGAGCACGGTGCAAGGGAGCACCACCAAGACAGTAGCCTCCCTCTTCTCCTCTCCAGGGCCAGAGGTAACAACACCGACTGAAGGATTTTCCACATGCCTTGAAAGCCACCAGCAGATGCTGAAGAGGTTTTTTTGATGATGAAGCCCTTCAGCTAAATGCATCCAGGGGCAGGAGCCCCATTTCCATGCTGGAGCTGGGCAGCCCCCGGGAGAGCTCGAGCTGAGCCATGTGGCACTGACAGCCTCAGCTCTGCAGAGGTTCACACACCACAACGTTTTCTCCAATGCATACTTCAAAAGAGTTTCTGTCCTAGGGAGTAAGCTTTTCATTCTGCAATAAATAAAAATAACTTACGCCACTGTCTAAACACAGTAGAAACTATAAAACAAATTGTTACTTTTGGCTGCCATGATATTGTATTTATAAATATCATTTACATCTTACCAATTCTTTTAAAAACACCATTTCATAATGTATTCCTAGCAGTGTGAGAATGCCTCCTATCAAATGAATTTTCAGATTTTGGTTTTTTACTGTTCAAAATGGGGAAAATCCTGCTTGTTCAAAATTAATTTAAAAAACACTAAATAAAATGAAAAATCTGTATTCCGTATTAAAAAAAAACCAAAACAAACCACCAAACCAAACCAGAATCAACATAGTATTATATATTTTTTCTTATGAAGAGCTGATGAAAATCAGTAGCTCTACTAAAAACATGTCTAGACTTCATGGACATGTAGAGTTTGAAAAACATAGGACAGTCTTTGCTCCATGTATATACAGTAACATACTGGTAGATAAGAACAATTGTATTTGTGTAAAAAATCCATAAATGACTAGAGACAAATAAAGGCTATTTATATCATGTTAACATACAAGTTTCATGACAGCTAGCTACTTAGATGAAAAATATTCTGGTCTCTTTTCAGTCCACGTGATTAAAAAGATTTTCCTAATTAGTAAGTAGAACTATAACACTTTTGAGGAAATTTCTGCTGTACTAATATGGAAATCTTTCATTCCCTAAAGAGGAAAATTTTAAATAGTAAATAAATTTATAACTTCTAGTCATATTAATGTAGTAAATGAAAATGCCTAAGACGCAAGGAGACTTGTCCTAGCGTGCACATTAACCGTTTGTTTGAAGGCTGTAAAGCATTTCACGCTTCCCTCCCCTTTTAATGCATATTGCCAAATTTAAGTATTGCGCCATATTAAATGCCTGGTAGCTTTGGGTTGTTGTTTGGTTGTGGGGTTTGGTTTTTTTGTTTTGTTTTGTTTTGTTTTTTTTTAAATCAAACTCTCCTGGAAGCTTCTTTCTTGTCTTAAAATAGTTTCATTTTGAAAAAACAAGCAGCATACAAGAACATTTACAAAAATCTGACTTCCAGGTTCTCTGTGTTGTTTCTCTTCTGTCAATTCTCTTTCTTTCTCATCGTCTCCGCCACTAACTCATTTTGGAGATAAACAAATAGCCTTTCCCTCTTAAAAAAACATGGCACTGTTAACATGTGCTCTAATGGACAATTTAGAGACACTGTGTGAACAATGATTACTGACCTTCCTTTTCTCGTGCAACTTGTTAATGAAAATGAGCTGCGTGGAGAAACCTTTTCAGGGGTATCAAGACCATTTATGATGATGTATCTACAGTGCATTATATTTAATTGACACTCCTAGATTTTAAGTTTGCTGTAGAATGGCTGTTTTTTCAAAGCATTCATTATTCATACAGAATACTGCACGCTGCACTGCAGAACCTGAAAATCTAGAGTAATTACCATATTAGAAATCCTACTTAGTATGAAGGAAGGGTTGCTGTTCTGGAGGAACAAAAAGCTATTCCTCAAGTTTTTGGCATATGTGTTTTTGGTATTAGATCATCTCCCTCAGTGCAGTGCCTTCTTTTCCTAGGCTTGCCCTGAAAATCCTGTATTCTCTAGCCAGTATAGGAACAACGTCAGAAATAATGAAATTTGCTTCCTCAGAATCATGACACTTCACCAGAAACTCCAAGATCACCATTTAATGTCAGCTTTAATGATGCCTGAGTACACTGCCTCCAGTTTTATGAGACAGAAAAAAAAGATTGTAGGAGAACACTTCTCAGTCAGCCCTACCTCGGCTGGCTGTGTTGCATATCAAATGTAAAAAAAAATGTACAAAAACCTTGTTACCATTTCAGCTAATCAAATTCTGTGGCTTGCTGGGGTGTATATGTGCACACTGACCTCTACAATGTCATGACTTTCAGGCTACTCATTGATTTCCAGGAATCAAAAATGCAATGCAAATAAGGAATTGCTAGTCAATTAGTTCTTATCACGAGCTCGCAGTCTGTGGTAATGGTATGACACGCGGGTCTGCATAACAATTGGGAGCAAGCCTTTTCTAGCCAGGTAACTGTCCTCAAAGGCGAGACGTGTCCCCTTTCCCAAGAACAGATGTAGTCAGCAACATGATTAATGCCTTTGCGCGTGGTACAACACTGATTTTAACAGCTGTCAGCAATTTCAGATGGTATGGGCAGTCCCTTCCCACTTATCCTACACACGTGATACCAATATAATCATGGTTTCAGTCTGCATGCAGAAGGAAAGCTTTTCTTTTCCTCCTTATTATTACTTAATTTCATCACTGCCAGCTAACTGTAATGAAACTATTTGGAGCTTCTTGAAAATGCCTATCGTTTACCATATGTTCATTTAATTTTTAAGAGACAGCTATATCGTGCAAGTTGCAATTCTTTGCCTACCAATATACGTCATTAAAATGAATATTCATGTGATACTTCCAGTGGCTTTGCTTAATATCAGACCTACTGGAGTCATTAAAAGGCTTGTCATCATAGCCCACCAGTGCCTCTGGCACTTGTAAGTGATGAACTTTAACTCTCTGTCTGCAAGTGCTAATCTCAGCATAAAATAGAAAAATAAATTGCTGGCATCAATTATCAGAGTTTATCATTTTCATGAGTAAATTGGGATTTTTATAGCACCTCCAGCATGCACTTTGCTTTTAGAAGTCACTAATAAGTTACTCTTGACCGGTCCAAACAAACAGAAAACCATTTTAAATACCTTATAATTTCTGTTGCTAGATTTCATGAAATTGCCATTATCAGCAAGCAGATATTCTTACTAATTCCAGAAATATTACCATTTATTATCTTAAATCAGGTGAGGTTCTGCAGAAGAAATTGTGGGAAATAAAGACCCGGTTGCTTTCCCTTCTGTGGAAATGTCTTAGTGCAAAGGCCAAGCAAACACCAGTTTATGTGTGGGTAAAGTGAGTACCAATGGCTAATTAAAGATCTCTTGATCTAAAGCAGTCCCCCCGGGCAGTCCTTACACCATCAGCGTACAGGGTAGCATGCCTTAAGGTTGTGGGGGATGAAAAGCTGCTGCTGCTCCCCACCCACCATGTTTGGGGTGTCAGGACAGCCACGGAGGGTGACATGAGGAGGGAGGGATGCTCTTTTGCCTGCTTGATGTGAGCAGCCATAAAGGTGGCCTAGTTAAAAGGGGAAAGTTACTGAACAAGAGAAAATGTCTGCTGAAAAATACTGACAGAGAAGATGCCTGCCAGCCTGGGAGCTGTGAGTCTTGAAAACATCCCTGAAAAGCGCAGCTGGCCTCCTTGGAGTACAGCTAGGTACCTAGAAACTGGAGATGTCGCCAAATAACATCAATAGGTGTAAAAACAAGGAACTGCAACAACAACTTCTCATCTGAAAAGGTGAAAAATAGCCTGGCTAAGGGGTAAAGAGGTTCTCTCCAAGAACCTCTCATACCTTTCCTTTTGCTAAACAGGTTGAATTTTGCTCAAGCTTTCTTCAAGCTCTTGGACTCTCACCTGGGATGCCTAGCTGACTGCAGACCCTGTGACACAGATCATCTGTCATAGAATCACAGAAGCACAGTTTGGGTTGGAAGGGACCTGTAAAGGTCATCTAGTCCAACCCCCCTGGAATGACCAGGGACATTTTCAACTAGATCAGGTTGCTTAGAGCCCCATCCAACCTGACCTTGAACACTTCCAGGGATGGAACATCCACAACTTCTCTGGGCAGCCTGTTACAGTGCCTCTCCACCCTCATTGTAAAACATTTCTTCCTTATATCTAGTCTACTCTCTTTTTTTTTTTTTTTTTTTAAAAACCATTACTCCTTGTCCTATCACAACAGGCCCTGCTAAAAGGTTTGTCCCCATCATTCTTATAAGCCCCCTTTAAGTACTGAAAGGCTTCAATAAGGTCTCCCCGGAGCCTTGTCTTCTCCAGGCTGAACAACCCCAACTCTCTCAGCCTGTCCTCATAAAAGAGGTGCTCCAGCCCTCGGATCATCTTTGTGGCCCATCAGTACCCCCAAGTCCTTCTCCTCCGGGCTGCTCTCAATCCCTTCATCCCTCAGTCTGTATTGATACTGGGGGTTGCCCCAACCCAGATGCAGGACCTTGCCCTTGGCCTTGCTGAACCTCATGAGGTTCACATGGATCTACTTCTCGAGCTTGTCTAGGTCCCTCTGAATGGTATCCTGTCCCCCAGGCACGTCAACCGCACCATGCAGCTTGGTGTCGTCTGCAAACTTGCTGAGGGTGCACTCAATCGAAGTGAGACTGTCTGTTACTTTATTGGTCCTCCTCTGGGATTGCTTTTGGGCTTGGTTCAGTTTGTCCTCCCCTCTGGAATCACAGAATCGCAAGGGTTGGAAGGGACCTCGGGAGATCATCCAGTCCAACCCCCCTGCTAAAGCAGGTTCTCCTAGAGCAATCTACACAGGATTTCATCCAGGCGGGCTTTGAATATCTCCGGAGAAGGAGACTCCACAACCCCCCTGGGCAGCCTGTTCC
>NW_009260596.1:261837-272971 GCF_000687185.1 Egretta garzetta | reverse complement strand
CTCCTCTGGACTCTTTCTAGGAGTTCCTCATCTTTCTTAAACCGGGGAGCCCAGAACTGGACACAGTACTCCAGGTGGGGTCTCACCAGGGCAGAGTAGAGGGGGAGGATAACCTCCCTTGACTTGCTGGCCACACTCCTCTTAATGCACCCCAGGATACCATTGGCCTTCTTGGCAACAAGGGCACACTGCTGGCTCATGGTCAGCTTGTCATCCACCAGGACTCCCAGGTCCCTCTCAGCAGAGCTGCTTTCCAGCAGGTCAGCCCCCAGGCTGTTTGGGCCCTTCTGAAATCAGTCTAATTTGCTTGATACTGGTATTATATACCCATATAAGTAAATGATCATAAATATATCCACTGTTACACTGTTGATAAGTTTGCTTCACTAATGTGAAGTAGTTTGTGATAACCTGTAATAGTACATACCTACTTGGTTGGTGCTATAATATTGATTGATACTATATTACTGATTGCTGATAGTAATTTGCAATAGTTTGAGAAAGAGATATATATGCTTTATTAATCTTAGCTGTGCTTCCTAGTGCTGACTTTTTGTAGTATTTGTGGTAATCTGTAATAAAGCAGAGAAATTTAGAGGATAAAGCCTCCATGTATTATCACATCCTACCCATGGTTTCCATCTCTATACAACTGGAGACTGGGTAACCCTTTTGGTCGTGACACTGCCCTACTCCAGTGCCTGCATACAGTGGGGAGGATGGAAGTGGCGCAAAAAAGCACAGAGCCCCCATCTCTGCTCAAAGTCTCCCACTCACAAGGGTACTTATTAGCACAATCCTACTAAAAAGCACAGGACAGCTCTCCTAAGGTTAAAATGAAAACCTCTGGACCCGGTCTCCAAAAGGAGTCATAGGCAGGCACCTGGGCAAGGGTAAGAATTTGGAAGTGCAGAGGGTGTTTCCTCCTAACTCCTGAGCAGTTCTTCCTCCTCCTAAACAATGTCTCCCAGGAACTTCAGCTGTTGTCCCTTAGCTCAGCATACAGAAAGCTTCTGGAAAGATTTGTGAAAAGATGGGGGATGCCTTCATTAGTGCTGATGACCTCTGATGCCTTTCTGTTACATCTGTCTGACCTGGAAGAGTAGAACAAATAATCCAGCGTCAAAGGCCACCTGGTTTTGACTTAACTCAAACAAAGTTGGGATAACATCATGGTTGTGACTCCCAAATCCTTCATTCCTGGGTGCAGGTCTTCTTAAAATCACTGCTCAGGGGGCAGAATGAAGATCCAACATGTAAACTTCGGCATTTGCTGACACCAGCGGACATCTGAATGACAGCTTTCTCTTAATACAGTGTTTTGCATAAAATCTCCTGGTTTTTAGAGGTGTAGTGGTTTTCGCGGAATATACTTCAAGAAAGACAATCTCTGCATTTGTCTGAACAATAACAAAGAATATGTATTATTTGCTACATCCTTAAAAACATGGGGTTTGCACTTTTTTTTCCCATACGTGCCAGATTCCCTTCACTCGATGTGTAAGAGGTCATTGCTCCTGAAAAGACTTAGGCTCTCTCTGAGTGCTCGCACTTTAAATGAGCAACCAAGAGAAACACTGTCACTGTCCACCCCGGGCAGAATTTTCCCATGCTCCGCAGACACTGTCAAGAAGCAAATTCTTGCTTCATTTCATTTTAGGCAGCAAAATAATTCATTCCAAGCAGCCAGATTTCTAAAAATATGAGTTCTTGCTGATACTCAGCTCTTTGGAAATGCAGCCTTAGTGTAACACTTGGCAAGGACTTCTGAAAATCTGGCCCTAGCGCACGCCAGTGCCAGGCATACAACATGTTTGTGTACATGTGTCTGCTGATCGTTCACCACCTAAAAACCTGGGCGTGCAATCATCCAAAAGCCTGGTAGTAACCATCGAGGACAGTCATTTATCAGAATAAGCAAGGGATCTAACTCGAAGTAGGCAGCTAGGAAGTGCTCTGGATTTCCAGCAGTCTATTTTACACAATGCCAGTGCAAATGCCTTTGCTTTTCATTTTGGTCATTGTATTCACTGAACAACTAAACAGATGGTACATGAACAGTATGCAAAACATTTGATCATGCCGGGCAAGGTACAGTAGTACCAGCTGTTCTAGCCTCCTGACCTTGGTGAGTTTAGCTAACACTGAAAGAAAGACGCATGTCATTTTACGCTCTTTTTTCCCCTCCTGAGTCCTCCTTTGCTCTCACCTCTACAAAACAGAAGCTAAAACCTGGAAATTAGACTAACATGCTGTAAATGCAAGAAGCATTCCACACGTTTTACCTCACCCACATACAAATTTAGTACTTAAAGACAGCAAAATAATGCAACCTGTAGAGGTGCTGCCTCCACAGCCTTATTAAACTTGCCTGGTCTATGGCCAAATCTCTGTACAGTGTATTAATTCTGACCATAATTTGGCTACAGATAACTGTATAAGCTGAAGCTACCCATAAAAACAAGTGTTGTTCCTCAGTTGAACTCTGGGTGACGGACTGGTAGGAGAACAGGGATACCCACCTCGCCTTCCTTACGTGCCACCTTTAAAGGCAAGCAAAGAACTGTAGCCCCTGAATAAGGACTGATAAGATACATGCTTGGCCACCTGTAAGCGTCCCTCGCTGAACAAAGAGGAGAGGCCAGGAGCAGACAGAGCCCTTGGGCCTGGTTTTCCAGCCAAAAGCACATGGCAGATGATGATATACAAATAAAGGGGAGTTAAAAATAGTCTACCTCCTCCACCAATATAAAGCTCTCAATTTTATCTTTGTCCCAAGGACACGCATTTTTCCTAATACCTTAACTCCTAGAAAGTAAAACAAATTAAAAGTCAGAATCAACAAAAAGCTCCTAAACATTAACAGCTGATAAAAACAGTATGAAATTACAAAATAGGCCAAAGCTAAAAATTAAATTAACCACAAATTTGGGGGAAAGTTACTTCAATCTACATTTCTTAAGTGAGGCTCATGACTTTTTTGTACTTCAAGTTGACTTTAGCATGCACTGCTCACTCCTGCTTCTCTGCATGGGCTGACGAACTACTTGCATTCCAGACTGATGGCTACCCGCACAGACTCTAGTTTTATGGTTTGCACACTCTCACAAAAACAACAATCTTAAAAAATATTTGAGAATTTCAAGTTAGTCAGGAGCGATTTACAATGTCTGCATACTGCACCACAAAGCTGGATTTAGCAAAGTGTTCTCAGTAAATGTAGGAAAAAGTCTTGCAAGGCCACATGACCGTTACCAGACAATGTTTCCCCCATACTGCAAAAAATCCCCGATTGCTGGGTTTTGTTTTGGTGGGGGGTTTTTTGTTGTTTTGTTTGGGTTTTTTCCCCCCCACAAGAACCAACAAAAGATGCTTCTAACATCCCCCTTAGCTCAGGCTCTCCCTCACTGAGCCAATAAGTCTTCATTAAGCTACCGAATTACCTTTTAAATTAAGACAGCAGCACATGTTCCTGCATATAAGAACAATAAGAGGCTTTTGACAGTGATCCTGCTCGAGTAATTATAATATTTTACATTTTTACACTGCCTTTTGTCTCCCCGGGCCCCAGAGTGCTTCGCTAAACAGAGGGCTGTGTCCACAACTGCTGCCTCCTGGTCACATCACACTTCCTCGCAGGACGTGTGAAACCTCACCGACTTCGCAGCTGTTTGCCTCACACACACAAGCAGAAATGCCACCATTGACAGAGCACTGAATTAACTCCATTAACCTAGAAAACATAGGATTAATAAGCTCAGGTCAAGGAAACTGGCCTGACCAACGAAAACTGGTTGAAAACAGGAAAATATTTCCACCAGGCAAACATACAGAACCTTAAAAGCAATGCCACTGGCTGACGTACATCTCCTAATAGCCTCTTGAAAGCAGGAAAGGGTGAGGATAAAAACACAGTGCCACGCTAATGTTTAAATTGCAGGGGTAGCTCTTAAACAGCATTTTCAAAGGTGTCCAAAAGTTACTTAAGCTGGTGTATAAGTACAAAAAGCTTCAAAAGCAAAACTGCTTTTTAGCAGTGATTTTTCCCCTTGTTTACAGTTACAGCACTAAAAATCCTGCCATGGGTGAGGATACTCTCATTGCATAGCTTATTATGGCTACATTTGGCTATGAAAGTGTTACCCAGAATGAAAGACCACGTGCCAGTTCTCCTGATGGTTGTACAGCCTCTTCTCTCCACAAGCTGATCACATTAAAAAGTGCGCCGCTACCACCACGCTGCCTTTCAAGGGTAAAAACCTGCTGTCCCAACGAGGAAAATGATGGATAGCCTACGTCTGGGTACTGCCTGTTGACAACAGCAGGGACAAGTGAGCTCAGCTACATCAACTGAAGCAAAAACACTCCCAACGAAAACATCTCTAGCCGAGAAAGCCCCCATTGCATAACCACGCAGACCTTGCACAATCCCCTGCAGGTCTTCATTTCTGACCAACAAAAGCCAGGAAGATGGAGCAACTCCCACAGCAGAGGACTCGGCAGAAAAACAGTGCCTGCCTCCCCCCGCGCTCCCCCAGCATCCCAATGGCACACAAATCACAGCTGGGCTCAGCGTGGGGCCATTTTCTCCCAGGCTTTTTGCTATTAAACAGAAGGGATTGTTATTTTATTTTGTGCTAACAACTGCAAAATGATCTTTTTTTCCCAACAAAGCACTGCCACCCCTTAGCCCCCAAGCCTTTCTGTGAGTGCAGAGCAGTATGATCCATCAGGAAAACCTGTGATTTTGTCCATTGTGTTGATGGGGTTGTGAGCAGGGCTATAATGGGAGCCCTGATGGCCGTAATTCGTAACAAGCTGCTCCACTGAAGTCATTGCATTGTTTTGTCCATTTCAAATGGAAGGAAAGGAAAAATGTCAGCAGTGCTTCAGTGGCTGCTTCAGCTCCTTTTAGCCATTTGGTGAGTGAATGTGTACATAACAACATGCCAAAAAGGAAACGGCATTTTGGTGACAAGAGAGATGCAGCAATCCTCTTCATGCAGGAGGTGGCTCCAGCACCAGCCACTGCCGCTCAGGCCACAGGTCCACCAGCATGAGTGTACGCTCCTCGCACACCGCTTGTAGAAACAACAGGAGTTCGAGCCTCATCAGAGTTGCACTGGTTTTCACCCCGCCCAAACTTCAAAGTGTTTCTTTATTTACACCCATATGAGATCAAACTAACCCTCACCATCTTCAGCTCGTTGTAAACAAAAAACTCTTGAAAGCCTGGCCAAAAATCAAAGTCCCTGAGCCTTTGGGGGGAGGCAATAAATCTGAATCCTTCACAGAATCTTTTTCTTCAAATAATTACCAGTTGGGTTTGCATTTCTCATTTAGAAGCTTTCCTTCCAAGTAACTATGAGATTAAAAGAAACATGGTAAAAAGTGTGATGAGACAGAGCAAATTTAATTTCTGCAAGTGAAAAGCATGAAACAATTACAGAAAGAGGACTCACACTGCCGAGAGACACCTCACATCCAGTGCTCATTGAGATAACTGCGAAAGAATACGATTTGCATAGTGTTAAATTAGCAGCATAAATGTATGTTAATCATACCCAGCTGCAAGTATCTCACTTCTTCTCATGTGTTTAGTACAATGAAGTGATGTTGTAAAACACTAAAGATAAACTAGCTTTGCAAAATTTAAAGGCAAATCCAAACTTCCTTGAACCTGAAGCTTGTTCTCAGCTTGGAACCTTTATTTGGAGGGTTTCAGGCAGAGCATTCCCTGGAGCCTTTTTCTAGCTTTCCCCACACAGACCCACTACCAGCCTAACTCTGCAAAGACCTGCTGACTGACTGTTCTCAACACACTGGTTTCATCTTGCAGACCTTTTACCAGCTTTCGTTAAGCTCCAGATCAAACACAAGTGGCTCTGAAATTGTTTAAAACTCAAGTTGCCGCCATGAGCCGCTGAGTGCAGTTAAGCACATCAGAGCACCTAACCTGACTGCAGCTGATAGGTCCCACCATAATAAAAAAATCAAAATAAGGGTTTTCTAAATGAATTTCCCCAAAAGTCAGGGTTACACATGACTACAGTTTTGGTTACAGCAAGTCGATGTATTATGGGAATATAGAAATATATTAACTGCTGACCAGAACAGCTGCTTTCTGGTTAGGTGCTTCACAGGTATTTAGGAAATACTTCTAAGTGCAGGTTTAACAGACATTCTACATTAAATTCTGGTATTTTATTGAGGGAAAATAAGATATCTATAAATCTCTGTGTTAGCAAACCCAGATAATTTGCAGAGGCATATACCGCTCCCGATTCAGCGTGAAGAAAGCAATTCAAACATGAATAGAAGCAGAAGTTGAGAGTCAGGTTTTGAGGCAAAAGAATATTACTTAAGTAACAGACTCAGCAAAATCTAAGATGTGATTTTAGAGTCTGGTGATGGCAACAAAAATGATAATGACTTTAAGGGAATGCTTTATGGTTTTCTATGTCAAATTAAATGAGGATTTAATGCAAAATACTTGCAAGTGAGAAAAGTGAGACCTTTGTATATTTTGTGCACATACATATAAATACATAAGAAAGATCATACAGAGAAGAAGCTTTTTTGGTATGGATATTGCATGTGTATGCATTGTCTGTTGATACAAACACAAAACAGATTAGGAAAATCAATACTCAATTCTTTTTCTAGATTTTTATCCACTGTAGTACACAAAAGCAATTTAGGTCCCAGCTGCACTGAATCCTTACTTCAGCATTTCTTAGATGAGTATATTTGTCATTCCCTCTGACAAACAATAGATAACAGGTGGCAAATCAAGATTCTTTTATATTTATTACATTTTAAAAATCTAAGCAAACCACAAAGTTAACAGACAACTGTTCTTGAAAAAAAAAAAAAAAAAACATTTAGTCTCTGATGCTAAAAAGAGCAACAGTCAGAAAGAGCATCAGCCATTATCAACCATCACCTGTATTTCAGGAGTCCACCCGCTTTCTAAAACCTTGTCTCTAGAAAATGAGAAAGAAAGGCTGGTGACACAATTAGCTGCCTGTTCCACAACATTGAATAACCACTGCATGTTCCAGATCACTCTATATGGAGAACATCATTGCTCCTCTAACAGTGATGTTGGCTAGTTTGTAGACTTAAAGCTACAGAAACAAGAAAGATACTGAGTCTTATGCTGGTCTACGGAAGAGAAATGAAAATTAATTTTAACCACAGAGTTCATCGAAAGATTCTGGTCACCTCACAGAGTGAGACTGCTTGGGTACTGCAATTTGGCTGCAGTCAAGTATACCATCTAACTTAAAAAAAAAATTCAAAATGTGACTTTCAAGAGCTAACATACAAACTTAGCCTGGTAACACTGAGGGAATCTGCAACTACTATGTGAGTTCACCCTTATTTCTACTTACATGCTTAAATAGAAATCAATTAACATGACATAACACATTTTAACTTCCAAAATCATAAAAGCAAGCCTTAGTTTCCCACTCTCTGGGCTTCTGCACTTCCAGGTGGAGTCTGAAAGCATTTAGCAGCAAGACTCAAGTGCAGAGCAATCTGCTGCAAGATTATTGTAATACCAAGCTTAGATGTGAATTGTTCAGCTTCCTCCCTTTGACTTTGGCCATGGCCAGCAAACACACTCTGCTGGCAGCAGATCCAGGTTAGGATGCAACTGTCTCTAATTACTCTTTTCTATAATTTTAATTCTTCTTCTTGCATAACAGTGCCTGCTTAGTGTAGGAACTGAAGCCTCTCACGCAGCAGGTCTGTCACTGCAAAGGAAGATTATCTGACCAGGCATTAGGGAAACACTTAGTTGACCTAAAAAAGGTATTTTAAATTGTGTTTCTCTTCTATCTTTTGAACAGTGTCAACTACACAAATTGTGCACGTTATATCCAAATAACCAAGCATTCGCCTTTTGCCTGTATCGTGGCCTCTTTGCTTTTTCATCCCTGTCCTGCATGAATGTGTTCGTGTCCTCCTCTGCTTTCAGTATTCAGTAGGATGTGTACAAAATTCACGGTATTACTGCCGATTTTTCAGAAACAGCTGAAATTGCAGTACAATGAAAAGAAAACAAGTCACGGCTCCAGGAGGAGGAATCCCCACTGAACAGCAAGGGCAAGCACACAAATTGGCTGGTTCTGAAAATAAATAGCAAGTCGAAACACATGAGTAGAAAGTCAGGGGGATCATTTTTGCCTTGAATAGGAAGCAAAACCAAGCAGATGTACTGCAGCATCTGCCTAGTATGCTTTCACACTCAGATTCAGATGAGAAGAAACAACAAAAGGGAGGACCATGCATCAGAATCAGTGACAAGTTAAAACAAGAAGGAAGTTTTATAGGAGGTGCTTTATAGTCACAAATTCAGGACTCGGGAAAACAAAGACGACAAGGCATTTAGTACAGCATTTAGGAGACACGCAAATATCTCTAAAACCATGTTGCCACGTCCTTTGCCTTAAGGCACTCGGAATGCAGAATACAGTATTTATTGTTTAGGGTCTTCAGCAACATAAGGATGGCTCATGCTGCCAAGGACTGACACCCAGCTGGATATGAATAATGCTGGATGCATTATTCCTATCCCTTATGAGTCCTGGCACACACCAAAATCTGAGAAAATTTTACTTGTAGTTGGAGGCAACTTTAGGTCTGTCTTATTTCCCAGCAGTACAATGGTAATGAATTTAAGGGCAAGCATTTCTGAACTTTAAGCAAAACATATGAAATTTACAGCAACAAGTGAAAAATCAGAATGTTACCTAAACAGCTTTTCTTAATGGATGGGGAACTGAATAAAAGCAAAAGCAATCTGGAGATGACTACAGATTTTTTCAACATAAAATATCACAGACCAATGAGAATATTTTGCATTAAGAATAAGGATAATGAAACAAAGCTGACAGTGACAAAAATTATGATTTCAACAACGTTCATTCAGCCAAGCAAAAAATGAACAATCTCAAGGACAGGAATATATGCACCCACTCCTGTCACATGAAATAGTACATTAGCACAACAGCTAATCTCCAAAACTTCAGTATCACCTTCCTCTATTATTATTCCTAAACCACAGCCCCCACTCCCTGGGCTCTGTTTTGAACAGGATGATTGCAACTGCTGCCTCAGCACTTTTTCCCTTCTTCAAATTCCAGAATATCATGTATACTGCTTATTGGACAAAAGACATGCCTGTTTTAGTAAAATTATTCAACTTTCCTCTCCATATACATAACAAGTAGATCTTCTGCTCCAAACACAAGAAAAGAACTGCAACACAATTATAGAAACTGAACTGAGACCTGTAATGTATTTCATGCAAGTCCTCCAAAAGCTGTCAAATGGTAATGACTTTTACGGACTGGGAAAGATTAGCTTTTGTCTATTTAATATGTTATCTGATTCTAACTGAAATAAGGTAATGAAAACAGCCAATTTCTGCAGAATTCCTTTCCTCTCATGGTTGAAGTCATCTACACTTCCCCACACACTTGAAAAACTAAATAAGGGTTCACCTTAGAAATTACTGGATGTATTTTCAAAATACCCTGACCATAATCCACATGTGTAATACTCATTAATGTATATACCTTGAGACCAAGTATTGCACTGCTCCATGAAACTGAAAAGGAAGCTATTGCCATTCACACCAAGCAACTGAAGTATGAACATTTCTTTTACATCATACCAACGCTACATTAAAGCATGTTTCAGAGCTGCTGGTTTTCTTGAGGGCACTACGCCTGTTCATTTCACGAGGTTTTAATAGTCAGGATGACAGAAATGGAGCTTTGAAAGGTCCTCTTAAACATAATGGTGTTATTCCCTTAAGCTTCACAACTGAAATATATTCAGTGCCAGTTTAAAGAAAAGATAGTTCACAAATATAAACTTCTATTTTTATTATTCTGTTTAAATACACGGTCATTTCTCTGTCCTACCTCAGAGGTTCTTTCCTACCTTTATTCTGGGGAGGAAAAAGAAAGAAATGTACAACATATAAAAGTAATATGTTGTCTTCATTATAGAGGGCACCGTACTTGATTAGTAAACACTTAAACCCCACCTGATGAACTGATTAACTGGAAACAAAGAAAAGATGGGTATTATGGTACACAACAGAAAGTAAGAGAATTCTTGTAAGGGACAAACAATGAGGTCAAGATTGTTATTAACAGAAATACATTGCAAAGCCTGCTACATAAATATTTGTGTATTTATGTTTATAAAACATTGCACCATTAGTTCTGATAAAAGCAAAATAATGACTTGATGGGAAAGTTAATTACCAGTGTGCATTGGCCCTTACATGACTCCTCAGAAAACTACATTTTGTGTTCGCAAAGCTGCAGCTGTACTGAAATCTCATTCCTTCTTAGCACACACATTTCTCTTCTGAGTATATAGATGGTATTATTGTGTAAAGTATTTAAGAGGTCAAATCCATTCCTCTGGAGCTGTATAAGCTTGAAAAATATCTATCACCAGACAAAATTTTCACTTTGAAATATCCGAATTCCCAGGCAAAGCCATTTTGCTTGCATTATTAACTTCTTTTAAAAATTGCAAATGCTAGCATTTTAATAAACATCATGAAACTCTAACAATCTATCTGGGCACATGTGCTTTCCTGTCTACTGGACTTCAGTCCTGAAAACTCCCCACTACTTTCACCAACACAGCAGCTCAGACCTGTTTATGGGGCTGTCCACAGCCGTAGAGCTCTCACTGTAAAGCTTGTCTACTTGGTACTGAGAACATCTATCACCCTGTGGACCTTCAGCTATATTACATGTAATTACTCAAATAAGAGCAAAGTTGGGAAGAAAGTTTGCCATACACTGATTAATTAGGAAAATGAAACCAGAATATCTGCAGCTAAAACTATTTGGGAACTTCTCCTGCCTCCAGTTCTCCCCCAGCACTCAGTCCTCATGTGTCCCCGCCACCCCTGGCTGTGGAAACAGGCACTTCTGAGAGTAACTAAGGATGCCCTGGCTATGTCAATCCTGGGAAAACCCAGTTTTCCTACCAGCAGCTGCATACAGGCTGTGGTACAGACTGTAAACCCAAACCAGCAGATCCAGATTAATTTCTTCAGAAGAGATCTTTATTTCTTTTAAGCTGCAGGGAG
>NW_009260596.1:255459-261804 GCF_000687185.1 Egretta garzetta | reverse complement strand
AAAAAAAAAAAAAAAAAAAAAAAAAGCCTGTTCAAAACCTGTGAAACAAAAGGGGACAAACTGAAGACTAGCATAGATCTTATTACCTTGTATTCCGCATCAACTCCAGTGATTTAACCTCATATTCTCTAAATTACAGATTTAATTATTTGTTTTTTAAACATCAGGTGGGATGATGAACCCGTTTCATCTTTTCTCTCTTTGCCTCACTTGCATCCCCATGCCAGAAGCCATCACAACATATGGCTCACCACAGAGTAGCAAAAATGTGTTACTTTCACCACTCCCAATGGCAAAGATCTTCGGAAACAAGTGCTTTTGCATACATTTGGCCTTCTAAGTCTGAGGTCTTCTGGAAGGAAATCACCATACTTTAACACCCTGAACATGAATTTTCATTTGACTTATTCAAACAGACTGCTCTCTCACTCTTTGTCTGGAATAAAATATACTTAATTTTTCATTGTAAAAGTAAATAACATAAGTAAGCGCATTCTGGGAATTAAGTATAAATGACGAAAACATATGTTACACCAGTGTTTATACAGAAACATAGATCACATTTCTCTAAACACTCTGGTTATTTTCTTTCTAAGCACTGATACAAGCCTTTGAATAGGAATGATGTTTCCTGTAAAAGAAATACCACAAAATCATCCTACGTAGCTGGTTGGACTGTAGTACTCTGAGGACCAATATGTCTTGCAAATGCTACACAGCTCGCTGAGCATGGGACTGAAAAGACCTGGGCTCTGCTTTCAGCCCTGTCGCTGCCTAATGAGCAGCTACAGCAGCTTTTCATAGGTGAGTCTAACCTTTCTGTGTCCCATTTTCCACATCTGCAGAATGGGAATAATGACATTTGTCTTTACAAAGCACTGTGTGATCAACAGGTGAAAACATAGTAATACAAGCTTATTCTCTCCAATGCGTCAAGCTTTCTCTGTGCAACCTCATCTGTATTATTCATGCCTGAAGGATGCAAGAGAAAGATACTTTAGCACTGCGATGCTAAAATTGTTCATCTTTGCTATTCCCTGCTGCTGCTGTAGCATATTTTGTTGACAGACTCCAGTACGGCTGGTGTTAAACAAACAGGAATGGTACCTACATCTGCTCAGAGAAGGGTTGCCTAGCAACTGCAATCAAAGGGTGTTTTACCCTCACGGATCTACTGTAAATTAATAGAAATCTCTCTACAATATTCTAACACCTTATGTTTTAGTAGCTATATAAATGTTTTATTATTATTATTATTATTTCATCGCTAATACGCTTCATTTCGTGATCTGCTTCAGTCAAAAAATGGAGCAGCCAGAAAAGGTCAGATTCTGAAACACAAAAAGGTTCAGAGACTTGTTTGATGTAGAAATATTCTTTGACAGCTCATTGCGTTTATTTACTATACCCTTTTCTTCTGCCATTTCAGAATCTATTTCAGCTGCCCCATGGGAGCCTGAAGCCATTAGCCCGAATTATCATTCTGAATGCAAATTTCACAAGGTAACACCAAACTGAGAAGGTTTCGGTTCCTGTAGTTACTGAGATGTTTTCCCTTTAGAGACGTTACAGGTCTGTTATTTGTTTGCATATTAACAGCAATGATTTTCGGTATGCCTGACATTACAGTGTTCATTTATCATATGTGTAATAGCTGAATACCAGAAGACGTGCTGCAGAGTGCATGTTGACACACAAAAAAGAAATTAGTATCTGAGATATTAAACAGGCTGTGCAAGCGAGGGAACAAATCAATCAATCAAACGTGGAGTAAAGAAAGCTGGTAGAACCTATTTGTTAGGTTTTAGAAAGTTACACTTCCGACCCTATTGAAACAGGAGCAGAATTTTGATTTAAAAGGCTTTTACTGAAGATCCCGAACCAAAAAGACTGGAACTTATTGGTGAACATTAAAGGTCCCATACGCTCCTCATCACCAAAATAACTATCTTCGGTAGCAGTAAGGATCAAACAGGTCGGTAAAACCCAGATGTGGCTATGTACTTCCTTTCTTCCACTACGTCCAGACATACTTTTACCAGGTCTGCATCTGAGCCTGAAAATGCCCTGGCCTACAGCCAGCCCCCAAAACAGCATTTCCTCCATTTGATGCAGCTGCCCTTAGCTCTCCACCTTCCACACTGCACACACTGTCCACGTGTACTTTCATGGTATGCAATTTTTAAAGTTCCTCCATCCACCTTGCCCTCCCCCATCCTCCCATATTGCCCATTCTTAAAGGGAAAACGGCTTTGCTATTTGCTAGACTCATGTGAAGTGATGACAGAACAACAAAACCAAGCATGAAGAAGCAACAGATAGAAGAATGTATTTGCACTTAAACAAAAGCTTACACATTTTTTATTTCCTGGCTCTGCCTGGACCATTATGGGAGACTGCTGTTTGCTTTGTCGATAACTATACTAAGGTGAGGATGTTGAAGTGCTTTGCTTAGCAGAAACCTCCATACCTCCCCTGTTCTCCACATGTCAGTGCCCTGTGCTCTGTGCAGTCCAAGATCAAGTGCAACTCTGGCAAATGCAGCTCCTGGATTTTTCTGCTGTGCTTGTCTCTGCTTAAGGGGCAAACGTTAATGTAAACAGCATTTTATCCCAGGTCAGGAATTCACACAAAACCAGCAACACTGTAGGACGCAAAATGGACTTTTGATTCTTCCAGAAGCTACTGGAGGCTAGAGCCATGCAGTGACTTCAGTTTAGCACTGTTTATGCTCATACCAGTTTTCATCCTCTTAAAATATGCACTGTATTTGTGCAGCTCCCTCAGCAGAACAGGGGCATATTCTGTGAGAATAACAGCTAATAGACCTGGCCATAATTAAGAACTACAGAACACAGAAGTCTGAAGTAAGATTATTTAGTAATTGCACAACTCTCTTGAAAATTTGCTTTGAAATTGTATCTATATTCTTTAGAGCTGGGAGCTTGTTTGTTTGTTTAAAGAGGCACATTAAATTACTATATTTTCAGTCCAGGAGAAATATCTCTGGTAATTGCTGACAAAACTCATCTTGAAAATAAATTTCTTCACAGTTGACTTTTCCATTTTGGAGAGTCCTAAGCTGGTGATTCTCTAGAACGGAAACTGCTCTGTAATATCAATCCTTCTTCTAGGTACCTAATTCTGGTCTACCACACCTTTATAAAACGGAGAGGGAAGAAAGGTCCAGATGTGAGAGCACCACTGACCTACAAACTTGCACTCATGTTCCCTGCTCCATTTTCCATTTGTTTTCCAATAATTTCTACTTCTCATTTTGAGGTTTTAATTTTTTCCCCTCCTTGTGCATCATTTAAGACTTCTCGACACTGAATTTGATCCACAATTAATCACTAGAGTATGCAAGCTCCTTCCTGTACCACTTATGAATATGTTGTGCTGTATATGCACATGTATCTTTCTCTCCTTTGACTGAACTGACTAATCCACCTTTTCTTTTTTATCTGTCAACCAATGGATTATTCTTTTAGGAATCTAATTTCTTTGAGAGCCTTTAATGAGAGACTTCCCTTGTCCACACACTTGCCAAGACCACCAGGGAATTCCACTGATTTCTGAAGCATAACTTTTTCACAAACGCTGTGTTGGCTCTTCTTACACAAGGCCTATAAATTCCCATAAATTATGGGCCACATGCCCATAAATTTCACTCTTTACTACAGTTCCTATCCATTTCCTCTGAAACACTGGTTCGTGATTTACCTTGGAACTGGTTTTTTTATATTATTTAACTAGCATGCCATTAACCTCTTGAAGTTGCAAGGTAACAAACCGGTTTTAAGTAAGTGGCTGCACACTAAACAGTTTGGCTATTTCTTCACATTCCTAGTAAGGAGGTCCTGCTAATTTTGCTTATAGTTCCCACACCTTCGTCTATCAGCTGTTCAGATTGAAGCAGGTCTTTCCTGTAAATGACAATGAGTTGGAGCTAATGCCTTCTAGCATGTGTTTCAAAATGCTAAAGAAAATTTTTCACAGAACAGCCCCGCAGCAGCTAAATTTATCTCCTTTATGTAGTCTTTTACGAAGACATATGCATAAACATGAGAGTCATAAAAGCCTAGAACTGGTGGAGAGTCTTCTACCGAGATAAAAACTAATAACAAATGAATTATGGCAAAGACACAAGGTAGCACTAATATCTTGGAAAAATGCTTTTTGTTCTTCGATGTAACGTAAAAGACTAGCAGAAACACTTCCACAGCATGTAAGCCAGATGAAACAGAATTCTACAAGTTATTCATCCCCCATAAAAGTTAGCAAATATTTACTTGTCTCTGTAGCCAGCCCGACCAGACTCTGTCTCCTCCCCCGAGGCAGAAGCATGGCTTGGAGTAAGTCCCCCAGGCACTGAGGCTTCACCTCGTGAGCAGATGGGTAACGACAGGTAGATGCTGGGGTTTACTCCTCCAGAGTAGTCAGCTGTCACAGCTGGGATGGTCGGAGAGAGAGCATAATGCAGGACTGCTATAGGCCAAGGGCAAACTACTACACATGCACACAGCAAGAGAAAATGGGACAAAGCGGTACCTCAGAGGGTGCCTCAGTGGCAACACGGCTTCCGAAGGCTTTCACTGGTCTAGGAACACTTTGTAGCTGTACTGACTTAGAGCTGCGCTCAGAAACAAAATCTATCCCTTCTCTTTGCAAGAAATGCATTCGGAGACCTAAGTCTGTTTAATGAGTACTAATTTGTTCACAAAGCTGACAGCTGAATTTCCTCTTCAATCTACATTATATTGCATGTCACTTTTGTTGGTTTCTGGGGAAAACAGTAAAAAAGAGCAGCCCTTATTTAAAAAACAAAAAACAATTCAGGATGAGATTGACATGAAAGAAAGTTGTTTCTCATCAGTAATTGCTTCCCCCTGGGCTTGACAATGTTTACAAATGAAAGCTTTTTCTTCATATACGACTTGACCTATCATGAATTATAGCTGCTGCTACCAATTCCACTCCTCCCTGCACACAGAAAAAAAGGCTTGCTATCTCAATTTTGTACTGTAATTAAATATTTTCTGATGGCATATTATTTATTCTTCCTCACCTGCAGCTCTCCTGGCATTTATACATCTCCAAATATTAGCAGGCAATTAAAAAACTGTTATTAACAATATTAATATCCTAAGAGCTTGTTTGATGTTAGTGAGACATGGGACTGAACTCTTTAACTGCAAGGAACATTTTTTTGTGTGTTTTTTTTGGTTTTTTTGGTTTTTTGGTTTTGTTTTTTTTTTTGTGCATTGGCTAGCACCTTGCAGTCTTGGTCCATAATCAAGGCTCTTAAGCAGTCCAGACGGAAGTAAGAAAAAATAGAAGATGAGTCAAATTTATCACTAGTCTCATTTGACCACCATAAAACTACCAAAGAGTGAAGCAAAGTATTAAAAAGAGAAGAACAGGTATAATTTTGTTATTTAAAAAAATAAATAAATCAAAATAAGCTGCAGTTTTCCATCCAAACAAACTTCAAAGATAAGTAGGACCTGTTGCGCTAGAAGGAAAGCCAAGATCAAACAAAATAGAAACTCTGCATTTCAGACATTCAAATCTAATTGTCTGTATGATTCTGTCAAAAACTCAAGGGGTTTTTTTTCTTCCTCTTTTCTATGCATCACGTATCCTGATTCTACCACAGCATAATTCAGTGCAGCCCCTGGAAATCACGGTATGTTGGTACCAACAGAGAATTTGGCCAAGGAGCTAAAAAAAGGTATTTGCTCACAGACTCAACTCGGTGTGCTTCAGAGCTGTTCAGTGAAAACCCCTCAACCGCAATCCTAACTTGCCACGCTCATACTCTGTACAACTTTATGACAGTCAGTTTCTCATTTTGCACCTTGCTCTGTATTTTACATGATCTCCTGCACGAGATGTGTCACAGTTAGCACCCCCATCTCCCTCCTCTGCTCCCCGAAACAGCAAGGGGGGGCTGCCCATCCCTTCGTGAGCTTGGAAGCCAAAGACCAGGTAACCCTCTCGTATTTCTCAATCAGAAAGGAGACCAGAGCTCAGAGCCCTGGGGAGTGCGCAGCGGGGTGTGACGAATGCAGAGAGAATGGGTGAGGAGCAGACCCCGAGGAGCAGGGGAAGAGGAGAAGCAGGCAGACTGAGAGGGGATCCATTTTGTCTGGTGTTTTGCTTAAATAACATTGATGAGTAAAAGCATCTGCTAAAAGGGGTTTGGGCGCGACCGGGGTTTCTTTTTACAGAGAAGACGATTGCGATGGCCCCCCAGGGTCACCCTGTGTTGCGTGGGTGCTGGTGGCTCTGGGGCAGCATGGAGCGCCCAGTCAGCCAGTACGTCTCGGCAGGGACAGACCA
>NW_009260596.1:234898-255203 GCF_000687185.1 Egretta garzetta | reverse complement strand
AAGCACTGCAACAGCTTCAGATATGCACAGGGGGACAGGCCAGCAGCTGTTCCTCCCAAAAATTATTACCTGATGTAACAAACCAAGTTTAGAAAGATATTAATATATAGATCATCAACACACTCTTTAGAGGCTCCACAAGCAAAGCGCCTGTAACCGTCAATAAGCATTTTGCTTTATTACAGACAATATGATTTGACCTTCCATGCCCAGCGTACTAATGAAAAATAAATTGTATACTGCATAACAATTAGTGCATGCTATCATACTCTCATTTGGTTGCTAAAGAGTTTTTTTTATCCAGCGAGTCAGAGGTTTTCCCATTTTGTTAACCCATGAGAAAAAGGAATTGCCTTGGCAGAGGTAACCAACTTGGGGTTGAAATGCATTCAAAAGCCAGGATCTGCAAAACACCTTATTTCTCACTGAATGTTAATTTAAACCTAATCTATTTGTTTTTAAGGACTTGATCCAGGACCTCTGATACGTGCTGGACTATAAATATATTAAAAATAACAAATTTTGCAAAGGGCATTTTATAGGCATCCCATAGCAGAGCAAATTTCATCACTTCAGTTAAAATATAAAAATGAAAATACGCATTTTGTGTCCAACATCTGAACTAACGTAGTTCACATAGTGTAATGTTAAGACACTAATTATTGTTCCTGACAAATGGTGAATTTTCAGCAATTTAAGGTACTGAAAACATTTTCATTTATTCTCTACCCTTACTACTCTTTCAGAAATAAAGCTATGTACATTTATGTCTTTTTTTTTCCCTCTGAAGAAATGAATTAACAGCATCAGGAAAAAGGGTTTTTACAATGATTTAGTATTTATCACACTAAACCACTAAGACTTCTTGCTCAGCTGGAACCACGCACATTCCCAGATGGTGTACTGGATTATAATTTCACAAAACGAGCTTACTCTCTCAACAGTTTCTCTTGCAATTTCCTCTGAAAAGTCATCTAAATATTTCCATAGTCTCTGTTCCTACTCCCTGTGGAGTCTCCCATATCTTTTCTATATGGAATTGTTTTATTTTGCTATCATGGAATAATTATATGTAGGAATTATACTACTGAATAACTTCTATAGGATTTTTATTTTTTTGTTATTTCATTATAAAATTTATATTAAGCTCTTTACAAGTGTTTTTCTTTTATCCAATACCTTTCTCATACTTCGTTTTCCCTGTACCTGATATCTTTAATACCAAACTATGACCCGTTATGCTTTTTCATGGTCCTTTCTGAAGGACAATGAAAAGTGAAAAATTTTATAGGTTGACACCTAGGTGATCCAAGTTTCAATCAATATTAGGAAAACATTATATCTCAGGTTATTCAGCACCTATAAATACACCCAGCTGTGAAGGAGACAAAAACTCTTCCCCTACAGGAGAGCTGCACAAAGCCTAGGGAGACAACTGCCTTTCTGCTGTAACGAGAGCGCAACTTGGCAACCTGCAGCACAGGGTCATGTGCCGACCCTGGACCTGTTGTATTTTGGCGCTGAGTGCCAACCCGGAGCTGCAGCCTCTCCTGTTGCAGCAATGGGAGACTGGCAGACCCGCTTTGCTTTCACCGCGGTATGTGCTGCCCATCACCATTCAGTGTGCCGGCGGCCAGGGGCTGAGGAGGAGGGTTGGCCAAGCATCTGTCCCTGGAGCAGATGTTCTCACCTCAGCCTGACTCGTTTAGAGAGAAATGGGGCATTAAAGAAGTGTGTCACTCAGTGGCCCACTCAGTGGTCTGACACCTGCGACTACCACCTCGATCTAGGTCAGGCAGAGCAACAGCCATGACTGGAATGTGGCAGCAGATCAGGCGTTCTCCTACCCAAGGTGTTCCTCAGCACCTTAGGAGGAGGAAGATGACCTGTCTTCCTGGACAGGGATGGTGTCCGAGGACACTGGCGAGTTAGAGGAACAACATCGTGCTTAGAAAGTTTTTTTTTTTCTCCCCCTAGCCATTCCGTAGTATTTTGTGCTGCACTGCATCAGAAAGGTGTTTGGAAACCCATGCAAAGCTTGCGCATTGCCAACTGTGCTCCCTGGTGAAGGGGCAGGAGAAGTGAACACAGGCGACTGCAGCACCCCATCCTGAGGATACACAGAAATCGGACAGTTGAAGCACTGTTTCTGAAGCTGGTTCAGGCAATATTCCAGAGGAAGCCAAGGGAGAAACGGCATTGCAGACTCCCAGGGCGCAGGGGAGCCCCACCAGTGGAGGGCTGGTGAAACCTGGCACCAACCAGATTAATGAAATACAAGCAAGGGGGGCTCACCATTATGGCGATTAGCCAGGCCATTAACCTTTCTGTATGGAAATGTCTCCTCAGAGGGATCTCCTGCAGAAATACCCATCTGAAGCTCATGAGGCAGAAAGAAGTATGCTGACCTTACCTGGACTCAAGATAAATATGTGAGAAAAAAACCCCACAGTTTTATAGCTAAATTAGCAGGTTACATTGCTCAGAGCATAATGCAATGTTACAAAGGGACTTTATTTGGCTTTAGGGCTTGTCAGTGGCATTATATAATCTGACTTACATTATTCTCCCTTTGTTCTAAAATGAAGGCTTCTTGCTGATTTATTGATTTTTTTTTTTTTGTACAAGTGGAAGGAAGCTCACGAGTACTCTTTTGTGGTGGGACATTACAGCTCTAATTAGGTCATCATCTCCTGGTAAACTGGAATGTGGCTTGTTTTGTTAAAACCTGATACTTTTTGCACATTTGAGAAGTCTAAAAATGGCATTGTTTGATGTGTACATATGTTTGACATATCTCAAATAACAGCTGATGCAGTTAACACGATTAACACAGCAGTTACAGCATTGCAGTGACACCTTTGCTACTGTAGACCTCTTAAAATAACCTGGTTTTGTAACTCACATAGATGGTGAAATGAACCACAATTTCTAAGAAGTATCACTCTTGCTGCCAAGATGTAAGTAACGAAGTGAACACAGCCATATACTCTCAAAATAATTCTGCTAAGTGAATGCAAGCAAATTTGATATCAAACTTAGCCTCTCGTGGTTATAATTACTGAGGATGCCTACTGCTTCTAGCCACATAGGGAATGCCTAAGTTGCTCAGTCAAACATCATTAATGGTTAATGACAGAATGACTCATACTTAGAAGTTTGCTTGGCTTTTACTGTCAAACTTGTGCAACACTTCAGATGGTTAGTATGCACTACATATTAGAGAGTAAGAAAAAAATACTAAGAATCTACAATCTTAACAAAAGTGAACCAGTAACCAATAATTACTGTTCCACTGTAATCTCTACTGTCCACAACATACCATCCTGGACATGGAAATAAGGAAATAAGGTAGCAAGATTTAAATTAATACACTATATATATATTCACTGTGTGCCGCTCTTGCAAAATCCTGCACACAGCTGAGCTATTTAAGCTGTCATTGGAACTGACACACTGATCAAAGCACCTGGAATGCAACTGTGTTTTGAAGAGGAGCTGTCTTTTCTCTTTCTTTCTGCCTTACCAGAGCTCTCGTGACTCATCTGTAAGATGTACTCATGTGTTTCTCCACCATCTACTCTTTTCAACATTTTACTGTTTACTTAATGCAACAGGTTAACCTTCATAAACAGTCTAATGAAGAAAAAAATTAAAAGCAGTTTGAAATTCAGAGATTTGGTGTTCAGAAAAAATTATGTAAATTTAAGAATCAGTAAACAGATAAAGCTACTTTTCAGTTAGTAAGCTGAGTCCTTTGGGATTTTTGTTTTTCCTGATGAATTTCATGTGTCCTGGATGACAGATTTTACTAGCAATGGTTCAGCCCATGAAGGCTGCATATTGGAACTAGTATGTATGTATACATTTATATACCTATTTATACATATAAGATACATATATGATTACATACACATATAGACACACATTTCCTATATACACACAAATATATGTATATTTACGTATACATATATATATGCACACCCCTGCAGAAACCCAAATGTATTAGAGCATTTAAATCAAAGCACAAGAGGAGACAGGATATATATGGATTTGTAGATCTGAAGATCAGTCACTGACCTGGCAAGTAACTTCTTTTTCTTTGGCTGTTTGTGAACATATGCTTTCCTTCCTTGGATGTGAGTCATATGTGGGACTGTATCACAAACACACACACACAAAGTAATGCATCATTCACAAGTTACAGATGTTTCCTATCTAAGCACTTCTGGAACAGGACTGAATCCAAAACATTAACGCTACAGGAAAGTTCATTGGAGAGGCAATTTAACAGACTAGAAGATATTTTTTCTAAGATACTTTCTCAAATTTTTCTGTGTCATTTGCTAAATGGACAAAACAATATTGCTCGTGCTCCCAGCGAATTTCCCATTACACCCAGAGGTGCGAAGGGCGAATGTTCAAGCTGCAGTTACACAGGCATCCCAGGCACAGAAATGCCTTTACCCTGGCAGTTCAAGCCCCACCCTTCCATTTTAGAGAGGCATAGCAGAGCTGATTGGGAAAACATATTTTTCAAACACAGTGGAAACATTGGAGTAACCAATTTTGACATAGCTGGAATTTCTGGTGCAGCCAAAGGTCTTTCAACTGCCTCAAAGTACTCCATAACCTGGTGCTGGGAAATACAGCTCGGGTTTCAAAGACCAAAACTAAAGGCCTGCTCCACTTGATTCAGTTCTGGGAGTTCAGGCCGTATCTTCCAAAGAATGATGTTTCTGCTATAACAAGTTGGTTATTAGCTATTCTGTAATAGGGAGAAGTCTGTCTCTCATTGCCTCTTTCTCACTGTATCTGGCTTTTCCCTCCAAAAGCCATGCAAGCTTTATGGGTTGAGAAAACTGCACAGCCACACATTCAGTACCAACAAAGCTGCAGGCAGAGCAGTCAGAAGGGCTAACATAAGGGTCTTGCCAAAACCACAGCTCGTACAAGCACTTTGTCATCCACTTCTGTGCAGAGTCAGCCAGGATTGCTCACACAACTGCTGTGAGGTGTTAAGGCACCCAGGCACCATGAAGCAAATACGGAGAACCTGGACCCGGCCAGCAGTGATGGGGTGAGAGCGGTGGGCAGACAGGCAGGGAGATGCAGCTCTATCTTCAACCATGCCAGTTTCTCCAGTGATGGTCTTACCTCAGCCTCTGAAGAAACATCAGGTTATAATATTGGGGAGAAAAAAAAAAAATAAAATCATTAATGGTAAAAGAGTTTTGGTTTCTGTAAGGCAGAAATTCCTGTCTATTCTACCCACTTCAAGCGCAGGTGGAGGCCACACACAGCACTGACTGCCACACCAGAGGCACATTATTTTTTTTTTCAGTTCACCCTGAATGGAATAGAGCAAACAGGTAGCATTCAGACACACAGCTGCAGAAGAAACCTGTATCAGCATGCTGAGGTCCATCAAAGTAACGAGTTAAGAGAGTTCAGAGTTCAGTGCAAGAGCATTTTCTGGCATTATCTTCCCTTAATTGCTGATGAGAAACAACAGTTGTTTATCAGAAAGCTGATGCTCACACAACTTTGGCTGCCCACAGATAGCAAGCACACTTTTTCTCTCACCGTTCCTCTCAAATACTACTTTTTCTTTCGACTCCAGGCCTTCTCCCCCCTCCCAATTTTGCAGTCCTCCCTATATGGTTCTTTCTGCTAGGAAACATTTGATTACATCTTCCTTTGACGTTCAGAGTTCTCTTTAAATTCTGCCTGGATTTTTTTGGCTCTCGATTCTTGAATTTGCCATTTCTGTGAATCATGAATGCATGAACAACCTTACTTGATAGACTGTGTATTATGTTACCTCTCACTTTCCCATTATCTTACATGTTGTCAAATCAGACTTCACATTATGTCACAGCTACTCTTTCTGAATGGTTAATTTTTCACTGAAAGTTACACAGATGGGCAATTATTTTAAGGCTTGAAAACCTGCCAACAACTGTAGTGGCATAAAGCTGATCCCCAAAGCCCGCACAACCACAGAGAACACCAAAAACAGAAGACAACACTGGATGTAAATTATACCAATTTTTATGGATGGCAGAGTTAAAATGAAAATTTTTCACACTATTAAAAAAGCCTTCACTCACTACAAGTATATACTTCTGTATGTATGAACATACAAAATTGCACATTCTAAATCTCTGAAGAATAACTAGAGAGAACCAAACCAACTTAAAGAATAAAGGGGTTTTATTTATTTATGTTTTTTAAGATAAGCATACTACTCATGGGAGGCATAGGGTTACCATCCTTTAAAGTCCTACACGTATTTATCTATAAAATGAATAAAATATAAGCACTACTCTCAAAAAAGAAATGCCACCTAGGGAAGCGGCTCATTTTCCACGTCCTCCAGGTTGACAGCAAAATAACCAGTGACTAATAATTCCTCTGTTAACTGTTACCCATACACTGAAACTGGGATGCAAAATGTGGAGCATTTTGCATAAGCTGCCAGAAAATTGTCCATGTGCTGTGGCCGCCTCCTGTTGTCAGCACGGATGGATTCTGCATCCTGCCACTGTTACTACTGCTGTAGAGGTGCCACATGGTCCCACCTACAGAATAGCCTAAGGCAGAACCGAGACCAAAAGAAATCACCAATTTTACATCTACATCCACCACGGACAAATAGAACGATACACATACAAAAGCTTACTTAAGTATATGAAGTCATACAGCGTCCAGCCAAGCCTGGCACTGGCAAAATTGCCTGCTGCCCTTTCCCCTTTCTCCCCCAAAAAGCCCCACAAAGTTTTTATCAATTTTCCAAAATTCTTAAGCAAACCACCAGAGGCCCTGAAAAACGTACATCGAGAATTATGACTTAGTGGTTTGCACAGGATGAAACCAAACAGTGATAATAAGGATAAAACAAGACAACAATCTAAATGAGGCTTTCAACATGCTCTGTGCTTTGAGGTCCTCAGGGAGAAGTCTTTGATTTCCTGAAGAATCATTTACAGAGAGACACGAACATTTGGTTCCAAATCCATAAATAATTAAAGAAGTTAATTATTAAATACATGAGCCAGTCTTGTCTGAAAAGAAAATTTAGAAACTGTTACAAGCACTTCTTCAATTACATTGACTTTCTTAAGCATAGTACAGACCTCCCTCCTCTTTTTGTACTCCTCCTCCAAATGGAGCAATGCTAAACAGGGAAAAAATGGAGCATGTGACGTTCCACAGCAGACCCAGAAAAGGCTGGGTGCCGAGCCACACATGTCTGGGGGACTGTTCATGTTACCAGAACTTTCAATTATACTCTAGCAGTCAATACTACGAAGTGTCATCTCCATAAATACATATCAGTAAAATGAAAGAGAGTTCAGGTAAACTGTATTTCTGAACACAGCAAACCCTATTATTTGAATCACATGAAGTAAGTAATTTTCCTGACTTCAAAATAATTTTATGTTCATTTTTTCCACATATGATTCTCTTTCCTTTTGTCCACTTCTTTTCTACACATTTCAAGGATGCATTTTTTTCAGACTTTTCAAAAATACGTAAGTGTTCAAAATGGGTGGCTCAGAATGAAGAGAAAAATTCTATGAAAAACTTAATTTTCATTCACTTAAAAGCTTCTGTCATTTGGGTAAAAAAAAAAAAAAAAAAAAGCCTGTAAGCAGTAATCTAATGTTTTACTTCATTATCAAGCAGGTCATGTTTGCAGAATGTCTACTACAGAATTTTGAAGAAATCCTGACACTGATTTCAGGTACATGAAATTGTGTGTTCATACATGGACACATGACCAGCCCGAGCCTCCTACTAACCAATTATGATCCATGAGTAAACAAGAAAGGAATGAGAAAGTGAAGGGACACACTGGAACATGTCAGTTAGCTATTTACGATTAACAAGGCCAACATAACAATACGCTCCAGTGCTAAGTTTTAAAATTTCATTTCAATAAACTAATTAAAATAGATGCTGCTACAGAATAGCTGGCTTCATAAACCACACACGGTTCTGATTTCGGAGCATGAAGTAATTAAAGATATGTTTGGTAGCTGCTGCAGAGATTTCTTATTTCCAATAGGAGTGGAGTTAATTAACCTCTAGCTTTCCAAAAACATTAAGAATGAGGAACAGATTTCTAGGCTGTGGTGATTTGGCTACATGCTAAAACTGGTTTATTAAAGCATCTTACCTATTTACAATCACACGAAGTACCAAAAGCACGTTCAACACTTCACAGAGGAAGGCCAGACAGTTCCTCTTGCTCATGGCTGCTTCACCCAAACATAGTCCCCAGGCTAATGCTGGTGTCAGTCAGCCCGCAAAGGGAGGGAAGACTATACATCTCACAGAACCATGAGCTCTGTGAATGAATTTACACAACAGACAGCCAAATTAACAGTAGTCAGCACAGGGATAGGTGGCATGAGAAAAAGCAGTGTACTATGGGAGAGATCAGGCATATGACGAAGAACTAAAAAAATTTCATAGGAATTAATGTGAACTCTTCTTGTACTGCTCCCATTCAATTCAATTCAATGCAGAAGGGCTCCCTGAGCAGACTGCCAACAGGATAGCACCAGCCTTACAACTAGTTGACTCCTAATTGCTACCTGGACTGAGAAAGATTCTCCATTATTTTAGTACTTGAAAGAGAACTAGGTCAGCAACCTCCGTATAATTAGTTTCCTAACAAAATAAAGGATTTCAGACATAGGATGCCTGAGGAGGAGGGAGAGAGGAGGGCTCGCTATTTTTTTGTTGTTGTTCATTTGTTTGTTCTCTTTTCTCTCTGGTGACCTCCCCTTTATTTTCCTATGCTGTAAAGGAGAAATGATCATTAATAGCATAATGCATGTTATTATTCATTATCATTGCTTTTCTCATGTTAACCTATCCTATCTTCTTGACTTCCACAGTTCTGTCAGACTCACTGTATTATAAATGTATATGTATATAAATTGCCATGACAGCTTTCCTGCAAAAGAAAACTACTACAGCTGACTGGAAAATTTTCATTAAAACAATTTTCTACTATAACATGTCTTTGAAGGCACTGTGCTTTTGCTAAATATTATTACTAATTTAAAATAACACTCAAAGTGTTTTTCTTAAATCAAAATATTTTATTTCACAGCAGTGGCTTTTGTAAAACATATTTTACTTTGCTCACTCATGAGTGTTCTCAATATTAATTCATACCATCACTGATAGTAGGCTTCTACTGATAGCCCAGAATGACAAAATATCACAGTCATTTGATTATTTCAATTGAATATTTGGACTGTACGACAGCATCAAGCATGTCATGAACTGCTACTACTTTCACGACACTAATAATCCAAAAAATAAATAAAAATGTCAAAACTAATTTGGTGTTGAAGCAAAAGTTAAATTTTCTTGAGTTAAATCTTATATATTATTTTATCTCCAATTTGCAGTAAGTTTTGTAAATACTTTGGTTTTGCAAACATGAAATCAATGCAAAATGCCTTCCCCCTCTCCTCTTGTTACACTGCTTCAGTTTCTCTCATTCACCAGAGCCGAATCCTCCATGGCTCCACCAGCAGCTTATCCCAACGCACATATGCCTGTCCACCCCTATACAAAAGCAAAGCACCTGCCCCACAGCAACTGTTTTCTCTCTCTCAAAACAAGGGCCTACATAAGAGAATTATCCTCTACATCTATGTACAGGCACACAAGGCAACTGTGGAAGCAACTTCAGTCCTCACTTCTGGGCTTCTCCTACACAACAGCAAAAATATTTTACCACATACTCCAAATGACTAATGACACTCAACCATCAGTCCTCTTGGAGAATGCTGGAGGGGTAAGAATAAGACTAAGGTTTGGGATAAACAGCTACTATCGTATTTTATAGCCAATTGTTTATAAGACTCTCTGATCTATTGGACACTTCAGTGTTTTTCAAACCTCAGAAATCTTCCACAACTTCATTTCACAATCGCTAAAGTACATTCCAGGAGTTGTTACGCTCACTAGCACTGAAGAAATAAGGAAAAAAAAAATAAAAAAAATAAAAAAGAGAGAGAGAGAAGAAAATAAAAGATCCGGAGAAAAAGCAAAATAATAAGAAAAATAAAATCTCATTTCATTCAGATAAATGTCAATATTACATTGCCAAGCAGCCTGAAAGTTCCAAAAGAATCACAGGACAATGAAACCTGAATGACAAAGGGAAGAACTGCTGGCCTACCAACTTTTTGCTGTCCCTTATTTCACCTCCCTGGATGCCAAAAGGCCTTTAGCCTACAGTGTTGAGATTTGCATGCAAAATTTTTGTCTGCCAAGTCCCAGTATCTGTAAAACCAAAGACAAAACTGCAGAACTGGAATCTAACCCCGTACTAATTGTCAATGGTCTTAGACACAGATAGCATACACATCTCAGCTCTTTGCTCTGAGGAAGTTACTATTTGCAGCATTTCTCCATATGAAGAGTTTATGAGATTTTTCCGGCAAGCTTTAGCAAGTTTTTTCTGTATAACATATGTGAACTCATCTATCACATCAAAGCTTTGAATTCATGACACAACAACATTTTATAAAGGAGGCAAAACCCATTTCATCTTCCATCTTCCCTGGCAAAAATTGTCTTTTCTAATTAAAGTCCTTCATTCAGTGATCAGGAACTGCATTGCAAGTTTCACATAAGTGCAGACAGACCAGTGACGCAGATATCTCAAGATATCTCATCTTTTACTGTTACTGTCTGAAGTTCCCACCAACGCATACTCTTTCTCCAGAGCAGTTAACAAAAAGAAAAAGCCCTGATTTTTTCTTTCCTTTTTTTTTTTGTCTCATAAGAAGAGAAAGTTGCTACAAATCATACTGTCCTGCAATGAGTGAATGCACAAAGACACTGCAAAGCTGAAGTGTGAAAGAAGCAGCATTTCTTTTCTTAAGAGCATAACACTTCTTTTTAAATACTGTCTAAAAGTGCAGCATTTAGGCTCCTTTTTTTTTTTTTTTTAAGAAAAATATTCTGTGAAAATGTGATCCTGTAAGCAACAGTTCTAATTTATGTAGCAGAAGGCTTTAAATGCCTGTCCACATTTAAAGCTGTGTTTGTTTAATGGCCAGTCAGCTCACTCCCGCTTTGGCTATCTCTAGAGGGGAAAATGGATTCTCATTACCAATTCTCAGGCTGGGAGAAACCTCTGACCTACGCACAGGGTTTAGCAAGGTCTGCTTTCTCCGCAACAGCTACAGATGGGGGCAATCCTCAAGAGACTTGTTCCTGATGTTCTCTTCTGATGAAGGAACCCTTTGCATCTCCTCTGCTTTTTATCACCCGAAATACAGGTCTCATCAATAACCACAGGAAAGAGACATCTAACATTTTTTAATGTTTGGGTTTTCTCTCCAAACACAAGGCCAGAATACGAGGATTGAATCCAGTAAGGTTTAACTGTGAAGAACACAACACTGTGTAACTCCTCTTGGTAAAAGGTTAGCGAGGTACTAGGAAAAAATAGCCCAGAAAATTCTTGAAGTGGGAGGAGCCGAATGGGCTCTTTATAGAGACACTCCATGATCCTTAAAATATAATCAGAACCATGAAGATACGCAGAGCCCCTCAATACTATTCATATTCCACATCACCATCACCGCTTACTGACACGAAGGCTAAACATTTGTGTCCAGTATCAGCCCAGCGTAACATTGATGTTAATGGTGCTCCTCCAGTTATACTTGTGTTAGGGAAATAAAGGGTGCAAATGATGACTTGAAGAAGTACTAGATATGATGCTGTTTCTGTAACAAATACGGTTTGTTTAGGGACTTGGTTTTTTTCCCCTTTTTATCTCCTTAAAAGAACAAGGATCTTTCCTTCTCATGGGGTAGAAGCTGGAAAGTCTTCCTTTTAATAAGAGAGACTGAACTGCCTCCTATAAATACTGTTTCTGCTACATCTACATGATCTAAGGTAATGGCTACAATAGAAAAAACAGTGAAAAATAATGGATGAGCTTATTTTAAATATAGGAGGCTTTGTCTTACTGGTTATAGCCAGAGGATGCCATAAAGTAAAAATAATCCCTTAAAAATGCCAGTCCACAAAAGTAGTCAATAGACATCATGATAAGCACTTGCTAATCAATAGTCATAAGTCAGTACAATTTAGCTAACAGATGTTTCTTCAACAACGGTTTTTGTAATACCTAACTCAGCAGTATAAACATATCGGGCCAATGCTGTAAGTAAGAAAGCGGCTTAGTGGATTACAAGGCAGCAGGATGAAGGAACGGGATGGCACCATACCACCCCTCACTGCTCATGTCAAGATGTGTTCTGTGTTTTGCAGAAGAAAGATCTGCTGTAACACTGGAGTGTACAATTATTTTTAAAAGGTACAAAAATACAATATATAGAAAAATCCACTTATTTTAGAAGAATTGTACCTGCTTACTAAAAAAAAGCCTTCCCAAACTGGAAAACAACTGGTATGCGGGGGAAAAAAATAATTAAAAATTATGGTTAGCAAAGATGAAACATGAAACGTATACACTCATGAGATTGCTATGCTGCACAAAAAAAAAGTTTAATTACAGGCAATTATCTGGAGTACCTGGAAAACTAACAGTATATCCTATGTGTAGTTTATTGCTCACATTTAACCATTACATGAAGTCTTCAAGATTTATTTAACATATACTGCAGATAATGAGCACTTTACCTGGACAAGACCTCCCTAGGGACAGTCCTGACTACCAAAGCCTTATTTTTATATGAGAGGGGAGGACATGTGGAGAACCAACACTCCTTGCCAAAAGCAGCTGAACACTGCAGCATGCTGACATGCTTTCAGAGAATGTAGAAGAATGTCAGCTCCTGTAGAAAAGGGACGTCTGAGTAACCACAGCTTTGATTTCTCTAACAAAGACTAAAAGAAAAAATAAGAAAGGAAAAGTTATTTACCAGACATCTGCTTCAAATAAATTGAACTGAAATGGAAACACACTCAGGTTGATAATTTTTTTAAGTGTATTTGTCCTGGTTTCAGATGGGATAGAGTTAATTTTCTTCATAGTAGCTAGCATAGTGCTGTGTTTTGGATTTAGTACTACAAGAATGTTGATAACACACTGATGTTTTCAGCTGTTGCCAAGTAGCACTGAGACTACTCAAGGACTTTTTGAGCTTCTCCTGCTTGGCCAGGTGCATAACAAGCTGGGAGTACAACACAGCTAGCACAGCTAACCCAAACTGACCAAAGGGTATTCCATACCATATAACATCATGCTCGGGGGGGTTAGTCGGTCGGTCGCGGGCAGAGTGGTCGCAGCTCGGGCTGTGAGATCACGGCTCAGGGAGTGATCGCTGCTGGGGATGAGCTGGACATTGGTCAGTGGGTGGTAAGCAATTGCATTGTGCATCATTTGTTTTATATATTCTGTATATTCTCTTACCATTATTATTATTACTATTTTTATTCTTCTCTCTTATTAAACTGTCCCTATCTCAACCCACGGGTCTTATTTTTTTTTCTTTTCTCCGATTCTCTCCCCCATCCCACTGAGGCAGGGGGGGGAGTGAGTGAGCAGCTGCGTGGTGCTTAGTTGCCAGCCAGGTTAAACCACAACAACATTCAAATACTTTCACAGCAGAAACCTTATCTGTTTGTGCAGACTTCAGCAACAAAAAACTTCTTTATTAGGTGTAAACTCAGGCCACAAGAACAAGACGCCTTCTTTGCCTCTGACAAATGCAGTTGTTCCCTACTCCTATCCTACCCACAGGTGCTGTAGAGGACCCTAGCCCCATCACGTTGGCCATGCCACCAGTCTCTTCGGGCTCACCTTGGTTTCCCCTTTCCTCTCCACTCAGACACAGACTCCTTGACTGCTGATGCACCCTCTGGCCCGTTCTCGTTTCTCTCTAATTCTGTGGTGTTTTGTTTCCCAGTTTGCCAATGATAGTGAGGTCCTTTGCCTATTTGTAAAATTTTCAAATCTGCACTTTCATACATACCTCAATGCACTGAGCAGCAGTTCACTTTCTAGGCCTTTTCTATCACCATGGAACATGCTGAGCAGTGCTGTGTCTCACTGCACTCTCCGAAGGACAGGATGGGCCACAAGTATCTTCAGCTGTTCCCCTTCTCCCCACAAGATTTCTTTTATTTCATGTTTCCATCTTTTAGGTGCATTCTAAGCTTCTAACACAAGAAATCTGTTTTAAAGCCTACTCCCTTTAAAGCATCAAATAAAATTCAAGCTCTTGTGGCAAAGTGCAGACAGGGATTTCGGCTTGTTGCTGCTGATTTAAGATACTTAGTTCTGTCACAAAACCAGCAGTTTTTAACACCTGCATAACTTCACTGCCAAATCAGAGAATACCTGTGATTTCTCAGACACCTAGTAAGTTAGAAAGAGGTTTGGTGGAGTGCTCATTTTAAAAGTTAGTCACTTATTTTCAACCTGGACAATCAAGGGCACAGGTTCTAGGCATAGAAGGTATCAACTACTCTCCAAAATGAAGGCCATGGTCAACCCTCCTGACATGGCCAAGCCTTCAGCACTAACAGAGAAGTCTGCCTGTGTAATACAGCTATGAGGAAACTTTCTCCTTGACAAATTCATGAGCAACGTCAGCATCCCCGCCATCAGTGGGCAAGAAACACTTTTCCAATTTGCCTTCCCCCTAAAGCCACAGCACAAAATAAATATATGAAGCTCCTTCAAATAAAATAAAGCCCCTCAAAGTACACCTGCCTCTCTGGAAAAGTTGAAAGAGCAGATTGCATTAGTGAAGGTATTAGTTGCCTGAAGCAAAATCAGTTAACTAAACTGAGAGCCACATGAGATGTTCTGTGCATCTAGAACAACCTTCAGAGGCTGGCAGACATGACACAGACACAGGACCTGACAGAAACCAGCAACTGGAGGCCAGGTGGGACACTCAAGACTATCTCAAGTGGCAGTGGACACTTAGGCTCACACTGCAGCATCTGGCCCCTAACATGTTACTCAAAGTTTTCAATTGCTGCAAGAAGAGGAAATTAAGAACTTCTGAAGAAAAAGAAGGGCTCCTGTAATAAGGTTGTCAGCCCTCACCTCCTGTGCAGCAGGAGGGCAACATTCAAAAGAGATCTTAACATGGATGAACCTCTGCACTTTGTGTCTAGCTGCTCTGGTCATAAGAATTCAGGTTTGTTGGATTTTTTTAATGACTTTTTTTAACAGTGTAGTAACGCTTCAGATACTGACTCCACTGCACACCTTTAACAGAACTCCTGAACCATGCAAGTATGAACACTAACATAACCAAATTTATTTTTTCTTTTATTTCATTGCCACACCCTCCTAGATGTCTCCCTAAAATTAAACTCTGAGGACCAGAGACCAGGACATGTGATGTTTCCTGGTCACTCAGTCTCTGCAAGTACGCGTCTGTTGGGTGCACTAGAGAGGGGGATAAGGCAATCCTTTAGATGCATTGCTCTGCAGTAACAAAGCAAAAGCAGGCAAGGATGAAAATAAGTTCCTCCAAAACTCAAACAGATGTGCAAAGATAACATTTTTAATATTCTAGTGATAATATCTTCTGCATTTTAATACTCTCCTAGTTAACTGAGGAGACGACTCTTTTATCACACAGTTGACAACTGAAGGTGCTTCATGAATGACAATTTTTAGAAAAAACATGAATTATATCCAAAACACAATATACCCTAAATCCAAAATATATACACTGACTTTTCACTGCTGGCAGTTATATTTTTTTAAAGAGAGTTCTAAAATCAGTTCCTATAATTCCCTATTATAGGAAGGAAAATAAAATCAATTGAGAAGTGTTTATCCTTCTGTGTTGACTGGCTTTTAGTCAATTCAATATAACTTTACTATGGCAACAGTTGCCTCGCTTCATATCACACAGAAAAAAATAAAACCAGCACCAGCTCCTCCTATCCCCGCACTTTGATCTTCTTGGACTTAAAAGCCTCTGCTTCCCAGATTTCCATGCCAGTGAGCCTATGCATGTAAGATTTCTACCTGATTGAGAAGATTTTTTCTATTTACAATTAATCCAGTAAAAGCATTTTGCTTTGAAAGCTCCTTTGTGCTACACGGTACACTCAGTAGTTAGGGGGTTAACGCACGAAATGGATCACTGGCCTGAAAATAAAAATCACTGTTAAAGAAATGTGATACCAGGAGAATTAGGCACAACATAATATTGTAACCACTGAGAATTCTCAACAGTAAAATAAAGCCTTGTACTCCCAGCATTTTCATTAGTTTTCCAGTAGTGCTGGACGCAGTGTGAATTACAATGAGCTAGAAAGCAGTGGTTGCTCTCTTTAAAGAACATGCACTGTATAGGGAGAAGTCATTTCTTCAAATCATACTGTGCTGGTTATTGGTTTGTATATGCTGGCATGCATTTTAGCACTTAGAAGTTATATTTCTCTCCATTACTGGATGCTGCATATAGCCTGCAAAACAATACGTGTTTAGCAGCTCTCAAAATGAACCTCATTGTAAGGTAAATATTTGTTTAAAGTATGTACAGTGATATAAATCTGTAGAAAGAGCATTCTGCACCGCATCTTTCACTGGGCAGATATTTAGGTCTGGACAGGAGGTACTGTGTTTTCATTATAACAACTGCAGAAGATAACATTAAGAAGATGACTAAAAGCCAGAACAAGACAAAAATTCAGGTTGATATAAGCTTCTAATACAGAATGTTGTTTTGCTGGTAGTTAGCAATTCATCAGAAGGAAAAAAAAAACCTAAAATAAACTGATTCGGGCAAGTACAGCATGTATCTGTTGTGGTTTAATCCCAGCCCAAAAGAGTACAGTATCATAACAACACCGATGATCTTGGAAAAGAGACAAACAAGCTTATGTGCACAGAACTAATTTCTCTGAAACTGCTACTTACATAGCTCTCTAAGAATTAAGCATATCATCTGCATTTGAAGGAAAATTTGAGTTATGGAGAACCTCTGCCTGAACTTTCCAAAGACTCATTTGAGGAATCTATAGGTATGGGTCAAAAAATCTCAAAGGAGATACGCTCTATGGTCATTTTCTGCGCATGGACCTTTATTTTCAGCTGTCTGACATTATCTGGAAGACCAAGCTCAGACCAACCTGTACATGCACTGAGAAAACCTGAACCTCTCATTCTTAAGAAAGCCAACCAGCCTAACCAAAAATGTATAGAGCCTGCAATATGCCACTGGGAGGACTCTGGTATGAATTCAGCTATGTGTGTCACATGCAGAACACTTTGTAGCGCATATCCTTTCTCAGAGCCTAACTTGATTCAAGCCCCTAGGTTTCAGAAAGCCTGAAAAAGTGCTGAAAGCCAACTGCTTACCTCCTAAACGATTTCCTGTACCATGCTATATGGACATTTTGACATCTTCCACACATGGTGAATTTCAGTGTAATGCACAGAAACATTGAGGTTAGAAAGGACCACTGGAGATCTTCTAGTCCATCTCCCCCTGCTCAGAGAGGGTCACCTACAGCACGTTGCTCAGGACCCTGCCCCATTACATTTTGAATATGTCCATAGACGGAGACTTCACAACATCTATAAGCAATCTCTTCTAGTATATGGTCACCCTCACAGTGAAAAAGTTTTTTCTTGTGTTCAGATAGAATGTCATGTTTTTTTTTAATTTGCGCCCATTTCCTCTTGTACTGTCAGTGGGCACTGCTGAGAAGACTATGGCTCCCTCTTCTTCATTCCCTCCAATCAGGTATTTCTGCACATTGATAAAATCCTCCTGAGCCTTCTTTTCTCTAGGCTCAACAGTACAAGCTCTGTCAGCTTCTCCTCTGACTGAAGCTCAAGTCCCTTCATTATCTTTGTGGCCCTACAGTAGACCTGCTCCACTAAGTCCACATCCTTCATTGACATGGAAGTCCAGATCTGGACAAAGTACTGCAGATGTGGCCTCACCAGTGCTGCATAGGGAGGCAGGATCACCTCCTGTAACCTGGCAGCAATGCTCTTCCTAATGAAGCCCAGGATGCTGTTGGCTTCCTTTGCCATTGAGGGTGCATTGGTGGGTCACGGTCAGTTTGTTGTCCACCAGGATCTCAAGGTCCATTTCTGAAGGACTGCTTTCCAGCATATATTGGGTGCTTGAGGTTGTTCAGCCCCAACTGCGCAGGGATGAATGCATGGACTGTGCATTTGCCTTTGTTGAACTTTATGCAACTCCTGTTGGCCCATTTCTCCAGCCTGTCAAGGTCCCTCTGAATGCCAGCACAACTATCTGATATATCAGCCACTCCTCCTAGTTCTGTATCATCTGCAAACTTGCTCTCTCCACCTTTTCCTTCAATCAGGTACACTAAAAGCAAGTAGTAGAGATTTCTACCTGAGCAGTGCCAGCCTGGCTCTGGATGTGGATGCAGCGTCATGTCTGAGCTTCTCAAGTCCAGGGGCACGGCCTCCTTGCCCAGACACAGCACTGTGCCAACTGTGGCTGTTCAGCTCCTGGGCTCTGAGCTAATGCCCCTGGATGAAAACTGCACAGCTGACCGTGCCACAGGCATACATGCGCACCATCTTGACCTGCCAGATGAGATATAAACTACTGACATTTAACTAGCATTTTGCCTCACTGTTTATACAGTCTCCAGTCAGCTGTACTCTAGGGTAAGTAGAGGCACATATTTTTGATTGTTATTTTCCAATTTTAATTTTACCTCCAACACGGTCTCATTATCCACCTTCTTGTAATGTGGCACTGCCTCGTTCTCAGTAAAAGGGTGGTGGTGGTGTTTGTTTTGGTTTTTATTTTTAAGAAAAGGAAGTAAAACCATAAGATATTTTTCCTGCAATGCTTAAAGGGAAAGACTTGTCCTTAACCAGCTATGCTAATAATAGAAGACTCTAAAGCATGCGATTAACAAGCATTAAAGCTTTTTTCCCTAACAAACTATCTTATATTGTTCTCTTGAGGATTCTTTCTTCTTTTTTTTTCCCCCCCCCAAATGCAAACAGCAGGCTGTTTACAAAGTCATTAGGATGAAATATTTACTGAAGAAAAAAAAATAAATTTCAACAAGTAATAATCAGATGTGGTAGTGGTTTTTGTTTTAGAGCATGTGCCTTTAGATACCAAAATTTGTTGGACTTCAGTGGCAGTGAAAGGACAGGAGTGACAGGTGTAGAACACAGCCCACATTTGCTGTTTTCACAGGGACCACCAAAGTCATACAGCCCCTCTGGGCAAGGGAGAAGTGGGGACAGGTGAGGCACCATACCATCTATTGTTTCTAGACCTGCTACAGTTCACTCTCATTTCAGAATAGCAAAGGACAAGACCACCAGTTAAACCACTGGTGGTTTCACATAATGAAATAAAGATCATCACACCCTCAATAAAGATTCATCACATCATGAAATAAAGATCTGCTGTAGTAAACCCAGTGGTTTTACTGCAGCAGATCTTTATTTCATGAGAAAGACTTACGTGAATGAAGTTACTGCTCAGACACAGACTGTCTGGATTGAAAAGGAAGAGATGGTCCACCCATGAGGTTTGTCCCACCTCTCTCTTGGGCTGGAAAGCCCAAGCTACTCCCTGGTCTGCTGATGGTACAAAGCCTGGTTCCGAGGCCCTCACTCACAAGGATGCACTGGCATCTCTGGTGTTACAGGCTGTAGACACCACAGTCTTTTCCTCTGCTGGGATCTCCCCAACCAAGCTATCACTACTGAGGAAGCTCAGGCAAATATAACTGTGAGACCTCTACCCTCCTGCCAAAGTCATTCAGAACTCACTGATGGGTTTAAAACACTCTTTGGGAAGGAGGCAGCAATATGGAGAGATTAAAGAAAAGCTTTGTCTTCTTAACAAATCTGGCTAAAATCAGCCAAACAACTACAGGAAAATAAGGATGGAGGACCCATAGCTTACATGCTAATAACAGATTCTCTGAGATTACAGAAATCCAGCATACATATAAAAGCAATCCTGATGAACTAATGATCCAGTGTATTTTACTTCAGTTACTCTCCACACCTGAGAGAAACAATTTTAAGACCTTATTCTACAGTTCTCTTTGTGGAAGTAAGGCAGTGTCACGGTACCACTGAACTCCAGCACAGCAGGCCCAGTGAGGATCACTTTTTCCTTGAAAGACCCAAGGACTGCAAGGCAGAAACACAACAGTGTCACAACTGACATGTTTCAAATGCATGTTTTAAAAGTTTGGCTACCCTGGATCAAGGTATAGCAGGAGGGCAGAACTACACTGAATTTTTCAGGACAGGCAGCCAAACACGCTGCATTCCTGTAAAGAATCA
>NW_009260596.1:220434-234849 GCF_000687185.1 Egretta garzetta | reverse complement strand
CACGCCTACCAGTTGTGCAGTACGTCCCCAACAGCAGCACAGCAACACCTCCAGACTCCAAGGCGGTCCACAGCATTACTGGTGACCACTAGTAATCAGGAGCTAGGATCTTGATCTTTGTCCCACCTGAAAGTCCAATCAGTTCACCACTTGTAAATCAAACTCAAGCCTGGTCTTAAGTAGCAAAAAACCTATGGATTGACTTTTTTGTGTTTTACTGTTGCCTACTATGGAAAAAAGTAATAAGCTGTAGGTAAATATGTTGCATTTAGTGAACCACTCAAAAAGGTTGGTCTTGTCAATTAAAAAAGGCGCAGCATTCATTAACTGCATAATACATAGAAAACTTCTCATTTCCAATTAAAAAACATTGCCTAGGACTTCATGAGTTTTTCAACAAATGTTAGGAATAAAAAAAGTGCACATTAAGGTAATCTGTTAAGAGTACTTATTATGTTTTTCCAGGTGTTTAGTGTGATTGGAGTACTACACATTTGCATAACTTTTGGATTTTCTAGACATTAAGAGAGAAGCAAACATAAAGAGAAGCCTGTGATTTATCAAGTGGTTTTTCAGGAAGGAAGAGTAATTTTCCTTTACAAGCCATCTGTACAGTTCACCATGTAAATAAGTCTCTGTTCAAGACAACAGAATCCTATTTTACTTATGGGTTTAACATACACAGCACATTCCCACCTCAATTCTGTTCCACCAAGAGAGGACTCATTAAGAACTATCAATTAACACAACAGCTACACTAGCTGACACAATAATGGAAGGACATTTACACCTCAAAAGGTTTTTAATTTTTATTTAATTTCAGTGGGGAGTGGACAACATATTAGTATATAGTTTATGGATGTTTCTACCACAAGGCTTCTAGTAAAGACAAATTGTGATCACCTTCTTGTGGCACCTTACTAAATCTCCTGAGTCTTTACTTATTTATACAGAATCCATCACTGCAAAGTCTAGGAGCACAAACAGATTAAATACGCTCCCTGCATGCACCCAGGCTGCTGTTGTTGACATTGCCCAGGAAAGCAAAGGTAGATTCTATTTTCTCTTTTATCCCTTCAAACCAGAGCACAGCAGGGAAACTGTGAACTGAGTTTTCCTTCCTGAGACTAAACCATGCTATTTACCGAGCATCAGTCACAGACCAACTGGTGGCTGCTTGAGCTGTGGAGAACACACCTAAGTGTCAAACCTTTCATTTTCTTAACACCTTGATACACAGTGACGGAAACACAGAAAACTCCCAAAAAGCTGCTTGGGAAAAGAAAATTTTAGCTAAAAAAGTTTACTGTTTGTAACCTGCAAGTGTTTCCTTTTTTTTCCAAATATAAGCATCTGCTTTCTCCTGTAATTTCCTTGGCATGGTTGCCCTCTACCAGAGCACACGTAATCGATGTATTTCATTTTAATGGTTTGCAACTCAGAGCAGTGCAGTTCCAACACTGCCAACCCAGCATCACTGACACAAACAGAGCAGCCCAGGAGACTGTGGATTCATGGAAGAAAAAAGAAGAAAAAGATGACTTTCCATGGAATTCTTCTGCCTAGAGTATGAATTAATATATTGATAAAGCAGTGGGGTCACAGACTCCTCTCCATCATAATTTTCTGCTACAGGAAAATTCAGTGATATGTCATTTCATGTATGATAAATTTTCTTCTGTGGGCATTTATTTTTCACGGATAAACACCAAAAACCTCATCCCTTTCAATAACCAGGCAAGAATTGCCTAATAATTAGGTAGTGCAATTTATAGTTTAATAGCCTGTGGGATTTAGGGCTTCCATCTTCTCTGAGACTGTCGCACCTGTGCCCTTTTAGCATTACATAGTAGCTTAGTGTTCTCATTAGAGTCCAGAGATTAATATTAATGAGACAGATTCTCACTCGAGGCACGCTAACTTACATGACTTTAATTTAAATTTTCAAGTGCAACTTTATAATGAGAATTTACCTTTATTACTATTATTTTTAAGAGCTTTCTGTTTCTCTCTCATATCGAATGATATCAGAAATAATAATTCAACCTCGATTAAAGCCAGGAAAATAGTAATTGGTTCCATACAACAACAGAACTGATATTAAAAGGAGATTTCAGAGTCTGTAATCCTTTTCTCTTCGAGGACAGATGAGTTGGTTTTGACTCAGGTAGGCAAGCCTTGAATAAGTAAATAATTTGTAAATACAGGGGTTGAGGAAGCATACTACTTAAGATTATCAGAACTGCCAATTCAGGCAGCCTTGTAAGAGGATTGCGATTACACAGTAAAAATTATTTTTCCTGTTATCTACAGAAAGGAGATAGAATCTAGCTTTGCAGAATGGGTTTTTCTGACTGTCTCACAAGGAAGGAATTACGATGCAATTCGAGATTTAAAATTTCAGTCACCTTTCAGCGATTCTCCAGGAACTCAATATAATACAGCAAAATTTGCTCTGCTGAGAAGAAAAATCCACTGCAGAGTACTAGCACACTAATGGCATAGATACTGCTATGTACAGTAATACTTTGATTACTGAATCCAAACATGCAGATCAAACACATAGGGATATTTGAATACAACCTCTGTAGCAAAATTAAGGGGTTCTTTTTCTTGGGGGTCAGTGTGATTTTATAGGCACCGGGCATGCAAAAGCAGGCTTATACAATCACAGAGCCTATCAATCAGGCCTCCTCCAAGTAACTCCCAAATTTTTCTGGCCAATTTCAGCTTAATTTGACAACAGAACAGCCGTCTGGAAGACATCACATTCCAGCAAGTTACAGGGAAATTAGAGGCTGGGTAAAACAAGAGAAATATAAAAAATTGTCCCTCTGAGGGAACATCAGCAGAATGACCGTATCAACACTGGCTGGACACAGGGCACACTGCGTCTTTCTTAGGGGACCTGGAAGAGACGCAAAACGCAATAGATGAAAACAGAGCAGTTTAGGACCTAATTCTTTTAAGCTTTTTTGCAGCTGAAAGCTCAGTTTCCAGACAACAGAACAAAATTCATGGGGCAGCTTAATTCTGCAGCTGTGCACCAACACTTCTGAAATACAGCAGCTCACTGTCCCACTGAAAGTTGTTGCAAAGCTGGATTCTTCTCAAAGCCAATATATCACAGGGTTCTGCCAGCCTAAAAGGGCTGGCATTTCCCAGCTCCTTCACATGCACTACAATTTAGAAAAAAAGAACTAAGAAAATTGCCTAAGCTGGCTCTGAAAACATTTCTCTTTCTATCTGGTTCACCAAATTAGCTCCTTAACATAATTAAGGCTCCTAGATTTGGGGAAGATGTCAACTAACTATAATTTGCTTTTTTATTTATTTTTTATAGTGTCCCAAGATCAGTTTTTTCCTCCTGCATAGGCTTCTATACTTTGCAAAAAGTGGTATGTGTCAAACATATTTAAAAGCCTACAGTAAATTTGCAAATAGCTTCATTATTGGCTACAGTGACAGGATGCAGCAACTGACATGGTACCTGCTCTGAATTCAGGTTATAGCACTACCACCGTAGCTGTACTGGATTGTTTTGCATTATGCCCCAGTGGCACCACAATGAAAAATTAGCTGTTCCACATTACAAATTACCTTGTTCTCAGCTACAGCGGGTAATGGCATTTCAAGGTGCACTTACAGCATAGGAAGGAAGAAGAAAAAAAAAAAGAAAAAAAAGGTGCTTAGCCTGTATGCCTCACAAACTTTCTCTTTCTCTAGATTCCACAGCATTTATAAATAATTCAGATCCGCTCTCTTACTTTGCAAAATAATAAAACTACTAAGATCTAACAAGCAGTTTAATTTTAAAATTCTGTTTCTTACATATTTTACTGCTCACATTAGAGAGGCTCAGGGAGAGCACAGCAGCTTCCCTTGGGGGATGCATGGGAATGGAAGGGGCCACCAAGAACAGGCTGATCGCACTGCCTGCAGGGAAGGGTTTTGAAGAAGAGCCCTCCAAAGAGCTACCCACAGCCCCAGGAGAGCCAGCACAGAGCCACGTCCGAGGGCAGAGGTGCCGTGCTCCCTTCTGCAGTCTGCCTCTGTCCCATGCAGCAGCCTAAGAGCAACCTGTAGCTGTCACCAAGGGCTAAGTTTAATCCCCTGAGCTCTTCCCTTGTAGCCAACCATTGTTTGTTGTATATCACTTTTATTATGACTATTAACTGCATTCTTCTGTCTGCTTTGCTTCAGACCATTTGCGTTTGAAATCCTCTTCAAGGGAAGAAGCCAAATAGGCAGGCGCAACTCCAGGCACATCCCTACCCACACACGCACCATACTTATCCATCTTGCAAGGCAAATCAACACAAAATCCTCCCAAAACCCAACTGGTGCACTTCTATCCCAAGTTCATTGTGCTGAATATTCACATTCCAGCCATACTCCTACTTTATCTCCACCCCTTTTCTTCAAAAATATTCTTAAATAGGACTTATACCTATGCTAGTAAGTACTTATCCTTGGTTACAGAGAGAAGTGCAAAATTAGCATTAATCCTCATAGCATTATCTATGCTTTTGTTTATTAACATGACTTCAGGTAGTTTAACATTCAATCCTCACCCATCTCACAATACACAGCAGTCTGGAAGTATTTTGTGTCCGAGACACTATAAAATCAGGCACTGTAAGACATATTTGCAAAATTTTCCCATATTAGAAAAAAACCCAAAGTGTTCCCAGCCATTTCTATTTCATTTTTATTCTGTCACAGAAAAAGCATTTGACCACTTGAACATATGACAATTACTTATTGTTCACTCTCATTTACAATTTGATTGTGATGGCTCTAAGGAAACTTGGGAGACAAAATAAAAATACAAAGCTTGCATGCAAGTTAATGGTTTAGTCTTCCTCCTATCAAAAAATAAGCATTTGCATAGTCAGGGAGATTAATCCTAAATTCACTTTTTGTTTTGCCTAACCAACTCCCAGTTAGAGAACGCTTCAAACAAAACAATTCAAACCACCAACAAAAAAAAAAAAAAATCAGTATGATTTTGGTACTCCAGTAAGTAAACTATGAAGGGCATCCTCCTCTCAGAGTTGTTACACCCAAGCTCCTGGACCATCCTCTCATTAAAGACAAGGGGCAAATGGCTATCCTTTTTACTTGTCACGTACCATGACATGTGGTTGCAAAATTTGTCCAAATTCAGTAGACGTGGCCACTGCTGAGGGCTTTGCTCCCTCTCCTCCACCCCCTGAAGGCAGAGCCACATGGCTGAAGGAGAACAGCACCAACGCAGCTCAGCACAGGAGTGGCACAGTGAGAACACAACCAGGAAAGCACAGTGCAGTAGTTTGGGATGGGAGCAGAGAGGGAGGTAAAGGAATAGTTGGGATAACAAGGACAGTCAGCATCATGGAAGAAGCTGTGACAGTACATGAAGGATGCAAAAGGGGAGAGAAACAGAAGTGTATCAGGAGAAAAAAAATTAGTAAGATCCCCAAAACAGAATTAGGGGATCAAAAAATTGGCAGAAGCCTGAAAACAGAGAATGAGAAGGGAAAGAACACACAGCCTTCAATTGTTCATGTTGTGCTTACACGTGAAAAGGGAAATGGGAGAGCACAAAAGATTAGAAACACGGAGATGCAGAGAGACGGGCAAGGGCGAGACGGCAAAGCACTACAGCAGTGAGGGGGAAGGAAAAACAAACAGCTTCTAATGATCACAGGTAGCAAGGTTTAGAAATTTCCTCAATTAAAGAAAATACCCACACATCAAAGCCTCTTTGTATGCTGACAGTAGTTTGGCACCAATATGGTTTAGAACTACCAGCTCACAAAATATGCTGCAGTAGCACACGGGAAGTTTTCTGGACCTGACTTTGATTCTTAACACACATGTTAATAGGAGCAGGCTTGAATAAGTCTCACAAATGTCTGTGGTGTGCCTGGTAGCATTAAAAATGCACAAAGAGACAGATTTGGTGGCTTCCTTCCTGAAGCCAGCAGAAAAAAAAACTTTCTGTCCCAGGTTTCCAAAGCCCTGCAAGCAGCTCCCTGGTCCCGCAGAGCTCCAGCTGGCACCTGGAAGCTGGGAAATAGAAGTTTTGGGCACAGACCTAGCAACTCCACAACAAACAAATTAATTAGAAAAACTAGAGAAGCCACCCAGGAGCCGACTTCTACAAGCAGAAGAACTGGCAGGGATGGCAATGTGGCAAACATGCTGCAGCACCAGCAGCTGATGTTCACACTCCAGCATCTTGGGCACAATACACTTCTGATGAGCAGAAAGTGGTCACTATTAAGTAAGAAGAAAATATATGTATGTCACCCTAAAACCGTGATACTTGGAATATTCATGTTCGGAGTTGGAGAAAAGTAGTTCTCTCTAACTACTTTGGAATAAGTCTTTTATAATAATTTTTAACATATTGGGGGTTTTTTTCCCCTCTCCTCCACTCTGCTTTTTCTCACAGAAAGCAGTATTTGGTTAATACAGGAAATATAAATCAATCTTTTCATTCCACAATTCTGGCAGTTGGGTAGGAATGAAGGCACTCAATGTCTGAAACAGGAAAAAGGAGTCTGTAGGACTGGCCAAGTATAAATCAGGGAAGGGGAACGCAGGGTGGGCTGCAGTTTTGCTCAGGCATCTCACACTTCGCAGACAGCACACTAATGTGGAAAGAGTTTCTTAATGTTGCGAGGCAGATCCATCCGACCTCTGATTTTGCTGGGGAGTTAGGACTGCACTAGGACAGTGCAGCACTAAGAATGATTTCGGCCATTCTGAGGCAAATATTTTAGAATACCTCCTAGTCACTAAATGGCCCACAGAACAGCAGGCTTTAAAGTTTCTGGCTTAGTGTTACTGTGTGCATTTCAATAATAAACTATGCTACGTGTAAAACCAAAACATATAAATCAAACCTTAGTGGTAATAACAAATATACGGAGTTATAATTATTAAAAGCCCAGGGAATTGCAACTTCTGGAAATTCAAACTTCTGGTTACAATTATTACATTTTAAATATATATTTATGCTATTTAAGAAACACAGACTTAACTCTGACTGGAAGTGAGACTATAAGGAGACAAATAGAATTAAAAAAACCACATACAGCATTGTTAAAAAAGTCACTGTCATCTAACCTACATTCAAAAAACACTAAAATTTACTTTATCGCATTCACAGAGCTTCTTACAGGCAAGGAAGTACTCCGGTCCCTTTTTTTGATCCATCCATATCTGTAAGTCTAAATCATAGTAAAAATTAAATGTAGCTATATAATTTAGCACTGATGTTTGTCTGAAATCATTTAACATTCATCTTCTTCAGCTACTCTACAGAGGATTAATCCTTAAACTCCTTTCAATTTAACTTCATAAAAAGAGTAGCATTCAAGCTCACAACAGAACTATACAAGGTAGTATCTTTTTGCCATAAATATAGTAAGGGCTAGAAATAGAACCTACAGCTCACAACAGCTGATAAATGTCTTTTGGCATCACCAAAAATGTTAAGCTTTCTTCAGTTCTGACTTGTATTGCCCACCCATAATCAAGAATGATGTTAACAGAGCTTTATTAAAACATGGGAGCTCACAAATGCACGGCAGCTGGTGTAGCGTGACACTAACTAAATGTAAACAGCAGTCCCATAATAAGAAGAAAAATAAGAGTTGCTGAAACATTTGCAATGGCAGCCTTGCTTAGGATTATAGATTACAGAACAGGCTGTTCAGCAAGACTGCACAGCCTCACCATCCTTCAAGGGAAAACTGGATGAAGACTTGAGTTGGGCATAAGTTATCCTATGATGGTATTTTATCTTTCCTAATTTATCTAGGATAATGGTTCAACTGATTCTGATGTTTGTCTTCCACTTGTGATGGTCTCAAAAAAACCCCACCAAACAAAGCCACCAAAAAAACCCCAAACCCTACCAGCAATACAGCACCATAAAAACTTTCAAAGCTTTAGACTTTTCAGCTTTTCTGCATTACATTAGTTGTTAATGAAGAAATGCAATTTTGTATTATACAACCAGAATATTTCTTTAAGCCAACTCTTGAACTACAAAACCAAAAAGACTTTTATCCAGAAGACTTGTATTTGTTCCTGAACAACAGTCCCTGAACCTGAGTAATTGCACAGCAGCCCAGAAGGAAAAAAATCTTCCCCAAACCAAATCAATAAAAGGGAGTAACAAATAAAAATAAAATCATCTACACAGAATGGTTGGAGTGTACTGCTATGGATACATTTTCTTTTTCAAGGAAAGTGGGTCCTCAGCAATCAACTTAGGACAACACTCCTCTGTCACGGTGCTCATGACCATATCACTACACAGTGAAAGACAAAGCTTTTCAGATGTTACAGAAAGGTTGTACTCAGACCTTGCCATTTTTAGTAGGATCCATAGCATACTGAAGTAGCAATCAAATCTCAGTAAGCACAAATGCTGTCAAGCAGGAGCAGGTGACAAAAATCTCGTGTCATCCTTATGCATTAGCAATACCACTTTGTCACCAGCCTTGAACAAATAGTCAGTGACTGAGATCTTGTTAGAACACAGCAAGGAATAAATAGGACTCTAACAACATACCAGTACAAGGAATTAGTGAGTACACTCTGCCAGAAAGCATGAAAAGTCTGTCTCTCACATACCATCCTGGTGCTTGGTCTAAAGAAATCAGGAGTCCCAGAAGAATGGCTCACCTTCTCCAAACCCTGTAGTCTAAGCCCAAATTTCCAGATGCGTGATATAAGATCTTGACACTTGTGGTACAAGCGCACAAAGTTGGACATTGAAGGGAAAGAAGGAAATGAAATACTGTTTCTAACTTAACTGCTCATACTTTATACAGAGACATGACACCATCGACTGGCTGATCAATGGATTTTTGCCACTGTTGCAGAGTGGAACCCCACTAAGGTGCAGCGCTGGGAGCCTCTGCTTCCCAAGAAAAATCTTTTATCAGGCCTAAGGCAGCTTCTACTTTCTCCTTAGCACCTTCTGAAACCAAACCCAATCTCTGTATCCCCTCCACCTATTTTCTGTTCTGAATGTACCTCCGAAAGCAGAGGAATTACCATGCATGAGAGCTCTTGAATGCAGTCAGTACAGCAAGCCAGAAGCCAGCACCCCAGCAGGGGAACCAGCTGCTTTCAAAACTTGGATGGAGCCTTTGCTTCTCTCCAAATCGCAGACCTTCCCAACTCCTACCTCCTGAGAGCAGGTACAATTTCCCACTTCCAAGGGGGCTGAGAGCCCCTGGCCACAGCCCTCCAAGGCCAGCCAGCCCCATGGTGCTCAGAAGAGCTCTGTAGCAGCTATGGTTCCTAAAGCCATTCTTAGGAGGAACTTCCCCTGCAAGCCACACAGTATAGTGACATTAATAATAAATAAATAAAGCACTGACTCCGAGTGCTCTTTTCATACCTACAAGCAAATCCTTCCCTTCATTTCAAAACCAAATTGTAATCCAACCTGAAGCTAAACCCCAAACCCATGTTCCTTCAACTTATTTTCCACTCTGAATAAGTAGCAGAAGCCAGGACGAGTACCACAGACAAGAAAACACACATGTAGCTTAAAACCCAATGTACACTTAGAAATTGTTTTAAGATTTATTAAGTAGTACTACAACTGCTGCAGACCTACCAAAGTGACACTCACCTCTGCAGGCAGAACAGACTATGTGCTTTTGGAAATGTGCTGCTCATCGCCAATCCTGCAGACTTTTTAGTCAGCTACTGTTCTCTCCTAAGTCTAATCAATTACCAGCACAGGGGGAGATGATGTATCTGGGGAGTGTTTACCTTTTTGTTGTCAATCACATTTGGTAACTCTCCTAAAAACTGCTCTGTGTTTCATAGTGGGCTGCGTGTTTTGCAGGTGGTTGGCATGCAGCCTGAACTGCGGGCCCTGTACGGTACAATAACAACTAGCTTTACAGCACCTAGCTTTGCAGAAATAGTACACTGTAGCTATGGGAAATCTATCACCACCCAGGGAATCTGAAAGTAAGCAATATTGATTCTTAGCCAACTTAGTGGTCAACTCTTGAATGAGTAACATCCATCAGGAAGGTTTTATTGACAAGGCAGACAGTCACCACACCCACAACCACCTTACAATTTGACCCAGAGATCTTCTAGCAACATGATTTTGTGTGGATTGCCAGATACTAGAGCTCAGCAGAGTATTTTATGGCATTCTTAGAGACTCATAACTTTTTATAACCCTAACACTAAATATTCAAGCTACTGTTACAACAAAACAGATAATAAATTAGAAACTACACAATTTATTGGTAACTGTCATTTATTAGCCACTGTAGATTTTAATAGTGTATTTTGGTTAGGTGTAAAAAGCATTGTTTATCACTACGCTCTATCATAAACCAATTCCTTTTCCAACCAAGCAATCCTTGTGACCGCAGCTCATACAAGCTGTCATTTGACAAAGGAAGGACTTCGATGGCAATAGCATTTTATGGACTCTTCTCCCCTGTTCCCAGCCATAATCCTTGGTCATATGGCACAGGATGTTAATCATTATGAACCAGAAGAGAGAGACAAACTCAGGTTAAAAGTAATTTAGGGGAGTAGGAATTTTGAACTGGAACAGTTTCTTGAACAATTTATAGCATAGCTGCTCTAAGCAGTGCGACAAAGTCTGCCCCAGTACAGCAGGTACGGACAGACAGGGACAAAGGAGCAGAAAGCTTGGTGCTGGCAAAACCACTGTATCATTGAGTTACAAGCACCACAGCATCCAGGGAGAAGAGTGACCTGTGGCCAAGGTGTTCCTCACGGTAACAGATGCCGCTCAGGAAACAGCCAGCCAGTCACTTCTGCTTACTGAAATGACGTACGCACACGAAATAGCAAGTGCATCAAAGCAACAAAACCAATTTTTCTTTTAACATCAGAAAATTGGTAAATGAAATGAATGGTGAAAAATACTAAATCAGTTTTTCAAACCAGTTTCAGAGGGCATCTATGAAATGAACATCTCCAAGTTTGACTCCTACACTATGCAAAATGGTAGAAATAAGAAAAAAGAGAACAGAATTAATATAGACAGAGATGAATATGATGACCTATATAGCTCTCTTGAGAAGAAATGACACCTCACAAATCTACTAGACTTCTTCAAATAAATCATCTAACTTACAGAGCGGATGACTGTGATTTAGCTGGCAGCCTAACTGAATTTCCAAGACAGATTTCTGCAAAATTCTTCACCGAAATCTCTCCCTCCCAGAAGGCAAAGACTTCATAAAGTAGGAGGAAAAATCTTCTTGCAAATTATTAAGTGGCTAAAGGATACAAAATTACTGTAGAAATGGTCAGTTTTCATAATAGGGAAAGGGTCTACAGACTCTCACATGCATCTGTGCAAAAACCTACACTGTACAAAAGGAGGTGAGCTGGCAAAGTCTGCTGACAGTATAAAATTATTCAGGATAATCAAGTCCTAAACTGACCATGAAGACCTGTGGAATTTCTGTAATGAGCAACAGGAAAATAAACTAGTAGATTAAATTCAACTTTGATAAATGCAGAGTAACACATTTATAAAAAATAACTGTGACGAGGCACACACCATAGTAGGCTTTAGAGTCAAAATCCTGACACGAATCAGAACAGAGATTTTTGTGTCTTGTTTAAAGTTCTCTGAAAATATCAGTTGAAAGCCAAGCAGCAGTTGAGAACAGCAAATTAAATGGTAGGTGCTATTAGGAATGGAACAGAAAACAAAACAGAAAAAGGTCAGTATGACAATGAATAGCTTCATAAAGCATCCGGTTCTCTAGTGCAGCATGCGGCTGTGGTCACCCTATTCCAAAGGCAAAGTAACAGGACTGAAAACGTTACAGAGAAGAGCACACAACACAACACAGATGAAGTTACAGAGTGAGGTCTACATGGGAAGAAGCTCAACAGACCCACCTTGGAAAAAGACAGCTCAGTGTGATATGACGCAAAATTACTCATGGAAGGGAGATGACGAACAAATACTCATTTTCTCACATATGAGAAATATGAGGCAGAATAGGAATATCATGCAGAATGTTAACAACAAATTAAACTCCATATAGTCACATTATAGACTGCATTTCTGTAGAATGCAGTAGAAAACAAAAGACAGAAAAACAAAAGATAGAAAACAAAAGGCAATTAAATTACGTGGAAAAAAGTAAATTTAGGCCTCAAACAAATCCACATTCAACTCTGTTTGGAAAGAAAACTACATGATACAGCATGCTAGAAAGGTACCTTGGAGGGAAAATAATTTTCTATTTGTCTTGAAGTATTTCTTTCCGGTCACTATCAGATAAGTGAGTGGGCTAGGTAGATTTTGGCTTGACCTAGCACAGCTGGTTCTTACGTTCCGACTGCCCCATCCTCACCCCAGTGAATCCCACCCCTCTGACATCCTCCTTCAGGGCACAGAAAGAGAAAGCTCATCAGCTTACTTGTCCTGACCTCTACTCCTTCATCTCGTCAGCAGTTTCCAAAAGGGCATGGGGAAATCCCTGTGTAAATCACAGAGGTGAACCCTAAGGAAGCAGAGTAAATCCCCTCACTATCCTCTGACATGTTTCACGTATCAGTAAGCTTCTGCTCTCAGTTTCCTTTGTAATACAACTGCTATCGCTACTAGCACTAACTACCACCTTCACTGACACTCGTAGACAGGCCCCGCAATTCATGACCACATACAGTAATCTCCATGAACAAGTTCAGAAAATTGTGCTCATCTCCCTCCATACATCAAGAGCCACAACAGACACATGCATGTCAGCAACTTAAGATGTCAGAGGATTGGTTCTTCTGACAAAAGCAGCGTTCCTATCATCTCATTTTCATGATTCAGTATGGTGTAAATAATTTCAAATGGTCAAATAACTGGATCCTGAGTCCTCTTTGAAAAAAGGTCAAGTAGCCACCGACTGACAGGACATTTGAGAATTTCGTTATCAATGGCATACATAGAATAGCATTTCCATTGCAGAACTGGTACACAATCACAAAGTAAAACATTTAAAAGAAAGACTACAAAATACAAACAAGGAGAAACTCCACTCTTATTTGCCTGCATTACCTAGAGCTTGTAATGACGTGTAAGGAAAGTAGGTACTTCACAATAACATCTACCAAAGTATGAGCAATGGCCAAAGCAACAGAAGCAGGTGAGAGTGTGGAAAAGCTCTTTTTGGTATCTTATGGCATGTTCCATCCAGCATGCATGACCAAGCTCTTGGTTAGAAACAAAAGGCAAAGTTTTCCTCTGTGCCACTCTGGACAATGATGTCATTCTCCTGATTACTCAGATCTGTAATCCAAGCATAGCATCCTGTTATGACATCCTTCAGATTACATATCCAAGTTGCGGCTTAAGTCTTTGAAAGGTTATGTCAGTGTAAGTTGCACATAAAGAACAGAAATGAAAAAAATTTAAGTCATTTTGTAGTTTCATCCTATCCATGCAAGATTTGCAGAACAACATATAAAAACTATACTGGGCATGGCGGTACCAAGGGAAGCCATGCATTTGAATCCTCCTCTAGAAGACAATTGTCATTCCATACCACAGTGTGATTCACTGTAATCGCTAGGATAGTGGAGAAAAACAAGACCATAGCAAGGGCATCAGGGAAAGCAGTAGGACAAACACAAAGTTTAAGCTAAAGATAAGGTTCCCTTAGCATCATTAGAAACTCCAGTAGAAGCTTTATCTGTGAAAGGGTCTTAAGTGATTTACCAAAGCCAAATCAGCCACATGAAAAAGCAGTTATTTGATAATGACCCTGAAATAGCTAACATACAGTCAACAATATCACATTAAAAATAAGGGAAATTCATAACCAATATAAGTTCAAAATACTGGATCAACTTGGCAGAGGCAGTATTAAATCAATTGGAGCAAAATTATAATATTTTCATCTTTGTGTATCGTAGCATTAATGTTTTAATTTATAACCGATTCTAAAATGCAAGGACTAAAGCAGTAGCTCTAATATAATAAAATTTTTAAACCACATTCTGTCAGTAATCCATCATTTGATCTTGACATGGCCAATAAAGCTACTTACAGAAACAGAGTTTCTATTTTCTCCCATCAAAGCTACATAATCTTCAAAGAAAGACATTCACTAAATTGAGGAAGGTCATCAATCTGCAAGTTTTAATAAATGTGTATCAAAATCTAGGAAGCAGTGGAAATTAGAAAAAAAAAACAGGAAAAATTAATAATGCTGAACAGAAGGGATAGTTAAAAAAAAAAAAATAGTTAGTAATGTATGAATTGACCTTAGGAAATACAAATAAGTGATCCCTTTTCCTCTTCACAGGTTATATACCAGTTTTCTTCTCTGGAAACTGCAGCAGAGATTAAATCTATAAAAGAATCTAATTAATGATACAAACAGC
>NW_009260596.1:218589-220413 GCF_000687185.1 Egretta garzetta | reverse complement strand
CTTAAAAGGAAACTTATTGGATGTGGATACCTGCCTCCAATCTAGAAAGTTAACGGGGCAACGCACATCTATAGCATAGAGCTGTGCTTTGAATCACTGCAAATGCACCTCTGCATTTGTGCTTATCTGCTTTGTCCTTGGATGCAGATTGATCTATGATTTCCAGACAATACTTTCTGGGCACACCAAACAGGAGAATAAGGAGGTGAAGCATGCAAACAAAACTATAAAAGGACTACTGATGCCACCTAGAAAATTTGGAAAAGCATCCCACTTTCAGACAGTTGTGCGGAGATATATATATATATATATATTTTTTTTAACTATCAGAAATAAATATCAACAGGAAAGCAGGATCTTAACTGATGCTTCACAGTTCTTCTTTCCCTGCAGCTTATTCGTCATCTAAATTCATGACTAGTTTGGGATATCACTGTTAATTGCTTCAGAGACTGTGAAATGTCAAAAAGTAGGTGGTTTTGAATTGATGCAGGAAATTAAGCTTGGGAAACAGAGCAATTCCTCAAGTCCAAATTCATTAACTAACACTGTTTAAAGCAAGCCTCTGTCTCTCCTGTTTTCTGAGCTTTAAAAAAATTATTATGCAATACAGTATTTACATATGGGGAAATTATAATCTTTAGGCTAAAAATTTCAATTTTAGTTACCTATTTCATGCTTTGGAAGCAATAAGGAAGAAGCTGGCAGCATTATTCTCTTTCATGTTTTTTAGCCCCCCCCCACATTTCACCACTGAAACAAGCCAACAGATTTGGTGTACAGTGAATTCTGTTGTTTTTTAAATTTTGACTTGGCATAGGTGCCAACATGAAAGAAACACTGGTAAAGCAGTACCTTTCCAGCTCAGATGATAGACACACACTATAGATCTCCCATCCTTAGCACACTTATCAATGATCTAGAACAGGAAAGAACAGATAAAATAAAAACTGCAGTAATAGTTGCAGGTGAGAAAGTTATTACAATGTGCGGCACCAGAGAATACAGTGAGGCACTTCAGAGCACACTAAATGAACTAGTAAAGCAACTGCAAAATACACTCCATGTTGATGGATGCAAAATAAGGGAGGAAAACAACCATCCAAATTATCAACTCAATAAAGTTGGCAATGGCAGAGAACAACAAACAAACCCCCACTGTTCATCAGCAGTTGTGGTTAAAAAGTAACACTGATGTGTAAGGAATACTATGGCAAAGCATGTGGATTAAAATTTAAAGGATATTACCGAATTAGTGGTAAGAGGAGAGTGGTAAAGAAAGCCACTAACTCCTACATACGAAAACCAAATCATGGCTAATACCTTTGGAAGGAAAACTAAAAGCACGTGACATTGCAAATGGTCTAGAAACCAGTCATGAGCGTCTCATAATGTAAGAACAAAGGAATTCTCAATTCAAGAGAACACTCAAGAGACAGTAAATTCAAAATGGATAAAACAAATACTGTACCCAAATCACGCAATTAAAACTCACTTCTACCACAACGTAAGTGAAAAGAAGAATTTAACAAATTTCAAGGCAGGAATGGATATTCAGGCATTTGTCAGTAATACCCGTAGGACTTCAAATTAATTTATAGGAGAGATGTTAATCTTCCTTAAATCAATTGCTTGTGAAAATAAGTCAAAATATCTCTCTATTAAAACCTCATCCATTCTTCTAATAATGTAGCTACAGTTGATTACTCTTGGAATTTGGTGACAGCTGTAGATGGCCACCAGATCTAAATTAATTGGCTCTTGCTATGCTTCAGACATCCATTTCCATGCTCGCTGCAGGATCTTCAACAGCTCAGAGGCAGA
>NW_009260596.1:217763-218541 GCF_000687185.1 Egretta garzetta | reverse complement strand
AAATGTTTCTTCAAACTGCCTTCAGAAATTTTTGAACAGTTAGGTATTTTATATTTCATGCTTTCAAAGCACAAAAACTTTTTAGAATGTTTATTAGAGATGGCATTACAAAGATAAGTGATCACAGATAAAGTTGGAAGGGCATCAGTTCATACCAGAGAAATCAGTCTGCACACCCTCACCGTACAGTTTAGGAATAGGAACTCATTAACACTGCTTTACCTTGAAGTGCCAGAGTATGTTTATGGACAGCTACCACGGAGCAGTTAACAACACGTACTTTGTTCACGTGCCTAAATCCTTACACTCTCACAGCTTGAAATGGCTCAATGACGTTTGTTGTTGGTTGGTTTTCTTTTCCTTCCTTTTTCAGATGAAACTCAATTTGATATTGCAACTTCAAAAAGATGAGAAAATGAAAATAGTTTCATTACTTGACATACCTCTCTAGTGAATTAAACTACAATAGAAGAGTGGAATCCAGGCTACTGTACCTCAGCAGCATCCAAATGCACCAGTTGGAAATTGGTTTAAAAATTATTTGTTAAGCTGAAGATTTAAGAAAATAATTTTGTCCAAATAAAAGCAGCACAATGTAGCTCACACTGATCTAGCTAATGTCAACCATAAATAAATCTGTTTCAAGTATGAATAAATCTGTGTTCAAGTAAGATTTTTCACTAGTTTAACCAAATCAATTTTTAGCTAAACTAAACAACTTCTATGCTATTCTTTTTCTTATAAAATGACTGGATGGGGAAAAGTGGGCATCTTCAGA
>NW_009260596.1:160551-217710 GCF_000687185.1 Egretta garzetta | reverse complement strand
CAAAATGAAAAAAAAACCCTCAAAATTTTCTAGTGCTTGCACTTGGAAAACAGGCATAAAGCAGAGAGAGAGAAGAATGAACTAAAACCCCTTCAGTTTACTGGATCAATAACGCTTTACTGTGTTCTCTTAACCAGCATACAAGTCATTCTCTCTAGCAATCCTTTTGATTTGTCTCTGGTCTGCAAAGGCTGCTGCATAGAGAATGCTAGATTATGTTTATATGCATTATTAGTTTGTATCTCTTCTCTCCTTACATACTTGTCTGTATAGCTGGATAAACTACGGACCAAACCAGCAAATTTCTCCTATGGATTTAATCCAGTACTGGAAATAACTGATTTATATAATCAACATAGTGACACTGCCCTAAGACAGATTTAGCTTTGCTTTGCTTTAGTTTGGTAGGAAATACAGGCAAATGCTGAAAAACACAAGGTCATCCAAATATCTGCTGGTAACAATGCAGTGCCCCATTGGTTTTTCTTTTGAAGACCTCTAATGCAATTTAGAATATTCCTCCATCATACAGAAGTTGTCTTTTTCCATAAAGCCTGTACCTTTTTCATGATCACACAACACATCTTTTACATACACAGAAAAACTGAGAACACTTTGTTCTTGTCTTAGAAATAAAATTATTACAAAAGTAATTGTTTAACAATATTAAAAGCAAAATGAGAAACTAAAGCCAAGCAGAACACATCACATGTACTGCTTCATCTTAATGAGGAAGTCTTTCTTCTCACCAGTTTCAGGGGGGAAGAAATCTACTCTTCAGAGGGCAAAAAGCAATTCAAAGCACAGATTTCTATAAAGGCTTTTTCTTTTAATAGGGAATTTACCCCAAAGGTTGTAGAGTCTGTCAGCATCTCTTTTGTAGCTGCTACAAAAAGTAGTTTTGGATACTATCACTTCTGTCTCGCTTCAAGCTACACTTCTGAAGGATGTGGGCTGGCATGTAGGATGCCTGGATAGTAACTTTTTATTTCATTTTAACAAAGGCTAAATTTAAATCATTAATTTAGTCATCATCTTAAAGCAGAGCAAAAAAACAAGTCTAATATTTGCCTTTCATATATTTTATTATGGCTTCTGATGCTCTTAGAAAAGAACGGTACTACAGATGATACACAGATAGATAGATTGATCTGACTCTGCACAGCAGCTGCTTTCCATTAGGTCCAAAAGTATCTTAAATATAGTGTCAAAAATGCATGCTAAAGGTCAATCTTCACAAAAATTTTTGCCCATCTTTGTCTTGACCTTAATGAAAGCATGAGCTTCTCTGACTCAGATCACAGCTGAAAATCCCAGGACCTCACTTAATTCCTGGCTCCTCCAGAGACCATACTTGCTGTGAAATGAAGAGTGAACTGCTCACTGGAAGTTATGTCAAGCACCAATACAGTTAACCGAGATTACTTCTGAAAGCTGAAGGTCAATATATGTTGCTTTGGTTTAGAGAAGACTAATTCAGAAGTCAGGATGCTTTCTTAACAAAACCTGTCAGTCAAAGAGCAGAACAACTGCTGAAAATCCTACCTGAAACCCACTGCTTGTCAGCACCCACCTTCACTGCTTCTAGACACTCTCCTACCCAATGTCTCTCCTTATTCTCTTTCTGTTGTCCTCTCCTTCAGCAGGTATCTTTGAAGTCTGTTTGATGGGAGGGGCTACAGATATAATTGAATGCTAATAGCCAGGACCACTGCTCTACCCCCCCCACACAGGGGGTTGTTTCTCAGGCATATTATCCTATTCCAGTCTGAAGGACCATTTGGCAATATCATGCAATGCAATGGCAAATACCTTCAGCATTCTGGTCTGCTAGTTTTCCTTTAGCTCATTTCATTTCATATTTTCACCAGCATATAGCTTCCCCATATTTTCACCAGCATATAGCTTCCCCATATTTCCGAGGGAAGCTCACATTGCATAAGTTCAGAAGGAAAACAAGACAAGCATTCTCTCCGTATCAAGACTCTTCTTACCCACCTCAGATCACTGCTCACTTGCTTTCTGGCTCCCTATTAAGATGAATTCCCTGGCTATTGGCCCAAATATAACTGATGAAGATTGAAAAATGAAGTTTTAATAGCCACAAAAGTCACACATTGTTACTGCTGCCTTGTACTTACACAAGCACCTCTGATTTACACAAGCACAGACCAGTTCCTGCCTCAGTCATTGGAAGATACTGAATCAGTCACTTGAAATAAGTCATCTTTTAGTTACAAAGGTGTAAGGCTGTGTACCGGTTGTTGGGGACATGGGGCTTTTGTGGTTTTAATGCGTGTAGTGTTGTCTTATCTTTTCTTGTGCAACACTTCTTTTAACCCAGCAGTATAAGTTTGGGGACACTATCCTAGATACTTTCATATAAAAATGCTTCCTTTTCAAGGTTTGCACCAAAACACCAAATTCCTAAGAATCTTTTGGCCTTCAGAGTCCTTTGCAAATTGTTTCTCAGACCACCTACCTTATTAGAGCTGATTTCAAAATAGAAAAAAGAAGTTCCCACATACCACCTCCCATCCTGTGGAGCACTTTATGCACTGGGGGCTTATATACATTTTAAACCAACATTTTCACTTACAGACGTAGTGGTTTCCTGCTCTTTGTTACTATGTGTTATTAGGCTCAAAGAATGCAATTATCAAGTGATTGCATCAGAAAACCTGCTGATTATAGCAAATTACTTCCATATCATTGAGAGTTTTGCCAATTTTGTAACATATTTCCTTCTTGAACCATTTCCCACATCTTGCAGGCACCACACTATATGACTGACATATGTTCTGCAAAACAAAAACCTCTGCAACAGAGCACTGCTTGGGGCACCTTAGGTTACGTACCACTTGACGAGACATTGAAGGTAGTAGCAGGAGTTCGAACAGGAATTCAAGAGTCTCTTAAGACTTTTGGTGCTCCTTTCCACTTCGCCTCAGTGGAAAATATAGCAGTCCTCCTCTAATCCCCTAGCACACATCACTGGCAGACCCTGGCCCATTTGGGGTCCATAAGTAGAAGCACAGAGACATTTGTCAAGAAGTCTTGTTGCTGGGACTATTGAAATCAAAGCCATACTAGTTCAAGACACTCACAATACTCTCTGCTAAGTAAGCAGATGAAATCTAAATATTCCTTTTGGGATAAACCTTACCCATTCAAAGGGAGACTGGCAGTCAAGGAAAGAAAGATTTTATCCTTTGCAGAAAGTAAGATGGAGAGCCACAAACAGTTCCCAGCAAGCAACCCTGTTGCTAAGACTTGAAAAAAGATGAAGATACAGCATGTGAGGACAGACCTTGAAAGACTGGCTCCCAGTGCATGTGTATTAAGTGTTTAATACAGTGCAAGAGCACAACGGAAGAAGCAATTGATGAAATATTGGGGGAGAGGGGAAGACAGCTCTAATATTTAGTTCAAGGGTACTACTGACTAGAAAGAATGATGATTTAGGACTTGTGTCCAAGACTTGTAAATTCATCCCAGGGCAACTAGGTGAGCAAGAAAAGTATTCTTTTGTTGTCTGTCCAGGTAAAAAAAAACCAAAAAAAACCCAGAGGTGCCAATGCAGAAACATAAACACATGGAATGACATGAAGGAGGCAAAGATTTTTGAATTGTGGCACCCTAAAAAGGGACAAGTGAGAGAAGCACCAGCTCCCAGCTGCTTTTTGAATGAACATTTATCAACACACCTACTCTCTAAATTCAGGAAGGAAAATGGGACTCAACACTTGTAACATACTGCAAGCATTAGCAATCCTTCAACCAGCAATTTTTCATGAGCTTGCCAAAGCTAACCTTATAATGGAAAGTCAGTCAAGAGGCTTAGAATTGACAATGCTGTTTTTAAAAAGCAATACAGTTTGTCTCAAAATAGTAAAAATTAATTTATTACATTTTGTATCAAACAAAACTTCATGCAAGATCATTTTAAGGAATATTATATTCTAATGGGCATATGTTTCCCTTCGAAGTATTTAAAAGGTAGCAGTGAATAAAGTTGTATTCTAATTCATGACCTCTTTCCAGAGAAACTAAGGGGCCAAGTCCCTAAGTCCTGCTATATCTTTTAGAATTGTACACATGGAGAGAGATATCCAATGCTTGTACCTGAAGTCCCAAAGTTTGGGAAATCTTGCACTAGCTTGGGATACCGAAGTCAAAATCATCACGACAAATCTCTGAGAAATTATGACAAAGAGAAGCGTAAGTTAGGTCCTCACCCTGGATTTGTGTAATCTAATTAGATATATTTTAGTAATGCATAAAGACTTACCCACTTCAGTGGCATAACCTGCAGAGTGTAATAGAGTAGAAAGAGAAGTACAGAGAAAAGCAGGAGGAGGATACAGCTTCCAAAGAAAAGGAGATTAAAAAAAAAAAATCACTAGGCAAATTCAAAGCTGTTACATTAGCTGCTGCTGCAAACACAGTAATAAAACTTTCAAATAATGTGATGTTATTCCAATCTTTCAATCTTGAAATATATGATGTTATTTCAGGCAACAATTTTGAAGTAAAAAAAACTGTTTCTGAATATTATGTTTCCTCCTATACCTTCATAAAAAACCAACTCATTGTAACCCTGGCCTCAGTTACATCATTACATTGCATCCATGATATTATTAAAAAATAATATTTGACCTAATTTGAACTATAGTGACTAGGAGTCAGAATAGAACAAAAAAGCAGGCGAAAAAAATAAAAGGTGATTACACTTTTTCAAAATACATCTGTAAATATCAACATTTTAACATTTTTATTGTTAATATTAGTTAACAGTATCAACCAATACAGAACAAATTAAGTTTAGTAACTCTGCTGAGCTCAAATGTCTCACATGACGCTTAGTATCGACTCAAGGTTTTTTAAAATTCACAGGGGAAAGAGTAGAGTCATTTATGTACTTCTTGTGAAAGAGTGATGAAATGCAAACTAAGAATCTACAGGTGTCACTATTGAACTAACAAGAAAGTTAAACCTTTCTAAAAGATATATGCTGTCATTCACTTTTTTCCTGGAATGCATGAATCTAAGAATGGATGCACTGAGGTAGCTATTCCATATTCGCAGCATGCATCAAAGCAGCAAGGAGTACAAACAGAAGACAAAGCTAGATACCTGCAGAAAAAGCAACTGCATGAAAAACACAGAGCTAACATGGATTCTCCTTATCTTATCAGACACCTGTTTATAGTTTTTCTCTATTTCATCCTCCTCCTGCCTTCTGATTTTGTATGTTAGACATGCTTACCTTAATGAATGACTACGGCCACTCTCGTGATCTTGTGCAAACACTAGAAATTCAAAAGCACACCAGAGGTCCTAACGAAGTCAATGCAGATTTCTTTATTGAGGGAAGGAAGGCAGGAGGGATATGAAACTTCAGTTGGTGGGGTAGCCTCTATACTTATACCAGTACTTCTACCTTTGAAGAACTTGACCTAAAGAATTTCATGTTCCTATATCAGATTCAAATTTTTCTGTTTAAATGTCAGTCATCACAGAAATTAGTCTTCTTCCTATCCTGTTGTTCCTATGCTTTTTGTATTGAACACGCACTTTGTTTTTGCAAAATGTCATATACACCATTCACATACTCTTCGAGGACAAAATACTGAAAATATTGTGGGAAACCAACAAAACTCCAGAAAATGCTATTTGTTCACTTATTTCTAAGAAAGTCCTCAAACCCAAAATCCAGTAGGAATAGCAGAGATGGTAGACCGCCACTAAAACTAAGTTATACACAGTTTATTCGTAGTCTGATTGTACAAGCTTCACATTCATTCTAGCTCCTCAAGTGTACAGCCCTGCAGTTTCAATTTCCATTGGTACTAAACTGACCCCTGCTGGCATGATTGGTAGTTATTGAAAACATCTGGATTTTTAAAAAGGGTTATTAAGGATGGAAACAATTTTTTTAATGGCACCCAAAAGTGTGCTAATCCACCTCCTTGTACAAATCTTTGTAACCCAAGGAACTCACAAAATTAGTTTCTGACAAGACCCAGAAAGGAGCAATCAGAGTACAAGGAGGAAAAATGAAGGCAGACACACAAGATTATGTGTCTATTCAGCAAGTCTGTGCCTAAGAGAGAACACTTTCTCCCCAACCTTAAAACCAGATAAACTCTTCATAAAAAAATCAATGTCACTTAAAAAAAAAAATTAGTATAGTCACACATTTTTTGAAGTTGCATTATTTGAGGGTTAAGATACTCTACTTTTGAGGTGTTTAGGATAACATTAACAGCAGGTGTTGAAACTGATGGTTTTTCCTGGAGATTTTATCCTCTGTTAAGTTAGTTTTTCACAGAGAACGCTCACATAAGGATGCTGTAGAGTAATAAAACTCCCCCACATGGATCCCATCACAAAATTATCTCAGAAATCTTAACTCGAAAGAAAAGCAGATTTTGTGGGCCTGGCACAAGCTTCAGTGTCTCATGCAAATAAAACTATTCCTCGGGAGAAAGGTCACACGAGAGTTGAGAAAGTACTGTCATATTTTTCTACAAGTCTTGAAAGTGCTTCTTAATAGGTCTGATTGCACTTCTAGCCCATTTCTTTTTCTGCCAAATTTCCTTTGTTGCTATTCCCTGTCTGCTAAATGGCAGCCTCTGGGATGAACAGAAAAGGCAATCCAAGCTAATGAAAGGTCTGTTCTCATGCATACACATACACCCATAAGTAGGTTGGTCCATGCATCTTTTTTTAAAAGAAATCAAAATAAATGGCGTCTAATTCTTTCCTTAAGTCCATAACGAACATGGTCACTGTGATGGAACAAACTTGAAGATATGTGTGTGCTTCACACGTGTTTTGACACTGAAAACTGTTAGACAAAGAAAATGAAGCCACAAACAGCACAACTCACAAAGCCTTGTCTCCTTGACTTTCATTCACATCATCTTGCTCCGCTTCAATTATCTTGTGTCTATTACTACACTGTGGTGGCCATTTCCTTAGTGAAAACTCTACGGGGTCTCTTTCCTTCTCACCTATACCTGTATTTTCACAAAACTTGTAGGAATAACTTTGAAACCTCTCTCCCTCTATTACCTGTGGTGGTGATGAGGTGGCAGTTCTAGAAGTTATTGGGGAAAGAAGAAATTATTGTCAGACAGACAATACAGAGCATGATCAACTAAGTCATACATTTCCTTAGGAAACCAAGCCAAAAATGGATGTGAACTGAAAATAGAGAAGGCAAGTGGAAGTAAGTTACTGAAGAAAAGACCTAGAAAGTAATGTTATTGGGTTTGTTTTCTTAGGACAGAATAGTGAAAGAGAGTGGCATAGCAGCACAAAGCAACTGAGAACAGCTAAATAACAGCATTGGGAAAAGTGTCAAAACCCACCCCACTTTTCAGAGCACCTGTTTATTCCATATCCTGTCAAAAAGAACTCATTCAGTCATTTTACTCACACAATATTTTAGTCCTTTCAAACAAATGAAATTGTAGCATGCAAAGCTATATATGCTTGGAAAGAAAATATTGAGAACAGCAAGACAGGGGATGAAGCCTAATTTAATAGGCAATACAGACTAACCCTCCAAAGCACCTTTGGGAAAACTAGAAAAAGAAGAAGCAACTTTGTGAAGTGGGCTTTTACTCTGTTCTGATTTATCCCATCAGGCTTGGGGTAGATTATTACAGACATATGTGCACTCATCTCCCCAGTAACCCATAGGCAAGCTGTTGTATACAGGTTTGAGTGTCACATGCACATGTGTGCAAAGCATAATTATAAAAAGCTTCAAGAATATATCTGAAACATTTGGATGGCTGGGATTGATGAAGTGTCATTTGTGGACATGCATATATTTTAGATAATGCAAAGCAGGGACTAAGTCCTCATAACCAACAAGTGCTCAGGCATTTATAACACTCCCAGACACAGGCTACAAAATATGACCACAACCCTGTAATTGAATATTAAAAAGACTCTTTAGCCAGGCCTTTTATTTGTTGTGGTTGTTATCTTTTGGTTATCACGTGTATGTTTGGACGTTCTGAAATATTACCTGCTTTTACTTAGCATTTAAGAATATTAAGTTTGACAGAGAATTAATGTACACACAAGGAAATGTTATGATGAAATTATTAGGATTATATAAAAATCTTAAAAAAAAATTCTCATTTAAGGTAAGTTGGATACAAATGCTATTGAGGGTGTTTATTAGTGCATACCTAGGAAAAACAATCTATGCTTTTTAGTCAGAAGAAAAACATGTTAAACAGTAAGAAAAATATTGCTTCAGGTATGGAATTGAGGTGCTCCCTATGCCTGTGGGACATTTTTCTCCCCACAGTTGGTATCAGTTATGTACATCCATTCCCTCTCTTCCTACAGTACTGAAATCAAAACAAATCTTCAAATGTAACTAAAGAAAAGGGAAAAAAAACCCCACTAAACTTGTTTTCTGGCTAAACAACTACTTCCATCCACCATTTTGCAAGCTGCTCCAGCATACACACTTAAACATAGTTACTCGATTATTTTCTGGCTTCCCCAATTGATAACTAGTTTTTGTTGGGTCTTGAAGACGGAAAGTCACTCCTGCAGACCAAAAATGCTTTAGTAGAAAAAAAAGAAGAGTTTATTCATTTATTATATCATACTTCTTTGGGAAACCATGATTTCAAGCTTCGTTTACTTTAACGATACAGTACTCAGTTTTACATCCACAGTTCAATAATTAACAGATTAACTCAGTTTTATTCACTGAGGTTATCAGCCAGCCAGTGATAAAATATACAAGCTTCTTCATTCAAAAGACATTTTCTACTACATAATTTGAAATTAGTATTACTGGACATATGTATATCCACTCTCATATACAATTAGAACAAACATATACTACAACAAATCAGCATGTCCTGCAGGATTCTGATTTTCCCTGGCAAATGCTGAACTAATTCAGCACATAAAATTTGTCATTTGTTTGCAAAGTGTGCAGAACTACTGAAAAATATCAGGGAGATTCAGATTTACATTCTGTTTCGATGAAGTGACACTACCTGTGAACTGTCCCTTTACTAGACCTGTCTGTCTAAAAAAATTGTTCCGGGGATCATATAAAGAAGCAAATGCCTTTCATGCATACTCTGGGGTTTTTGCAATACCACAATCCAGACTAATGGAGGATAGTGACAAAACCTATGAACCTCCTTAAATTGTATAATACAAGCTTGCTGCTGTCACTTACCAGCTGTAAATTTCTTCCAGCCATGTGTCAACCTCATTTCTACAAGGCAAGTATTTTATATTTCTACACATTCAAGTGGAACTGTATGTAGTGTGCTACAAGGAAATGAGTTAAAAATGCTCTAAAGTAAACGTCTGTAGCTCAAGGAAAAAGCCAAAGCAGAGGGAATATGTAGTGCAAAATCAACTATTTAACAAAAACAACAAAAAAAGAAACCTTAATTCTGTGTTCAAATCTTGAACAAGCAAAGAATTAAAGATAGTGACCCAACAAGTAAGAGATAGGGCATCACGAATTCTGGCTTGCATTATTGATTTTTCAATATACTTAGCAAATACATTATAGCCTCAGTTCTTCCTCTGATAAATCTGAGTAAAATACTGAAGAACTCAATCATAACAACAACAAATTAAACAGGAACATTCTAAAGGTACAAGTAAAATTACAAATCGTTCCACAGGAAAAACGTAAGTTTAATGTCTTTTATCCCTGCTCTGTCATCTTGCATCATCCACTATTAATCACACACTAATTAAAAAAAAAGACTGAATACATATGTAAGAACATAGGCTCACAAAATAGGGCACTGACCTTCTGAATTATAGAAACAGAATACTTTTGCTTATGACATGAAATGCTAGTTCAGCTAGTTAGTTGAGAAAGCACGACCTGTTCCCTATTCACTCAGTTGCATTAGAGCTTAAGGACCTTGCTGGAATAGATAAGCCTTACTCCTCAAAAGGTTAAACAGTTTTCTGAAAGCAAATACAAGCTTAGGTTGCCCATACTCCAACTCAGAATCCAGGACTGCCTTGGCAGTTAACCAACCCTACTCACGGAACAGCTCGGGTTCACTTCCATGCTAATGGTGCTCGTCACAGAGCCTCCAATTTGACCAACTTAGAGCTTTACATGAGTACATTCAAAGCTGCCTGCAAAACACTGTAGTTAAAATGCTCAAAGTCATCTCTTCAGAAAAGCTAATTGTGATCAGGGTATCAAGAAAACTTGAGTCAATTAAGGTTATTTTAGGAAAAAAACCACACAGATCAAATCTGACAAGTACCTGGTCAAATACTTTTGAAACATTTAAGAATAAGGCATACTTAATTGGAGAATTTTAAAGACTGGGTCAGATACTTCTCAGGAAAAACAATTAGAAGTAAAACTATACTTCCAATGCTTCCTAGCATCCTTGTGCCCTTAGCAAGTAGAGCAGTCTTCACCATACATTTAGAAAAGCACTGCAAACTGCATACCTTGAACACAGTTTCTTAATAAACTACGTCTCTATGTCTGTACTTTTGACTAGCTATAAAATACAGTTATCATACAGAATTGGTACAAGAAATTAAATGTATTGTATTTACATGTTCAGAACAGTGGTATATAATGGCACATCTCGTACTGAAAGCCTAATTTGTCACTTGAGTTTAGCCAGAAGTACTAGACCACACATTTGGAGGCCTTTAGGAGTGTAAGAGGCCCACTGCATCTGGTTCTCTTTATGATCTAGGTCTTGATGTTTATTTGTATATGGACTTCAGCTCAGTTTCAGATAAGGTAATTCTTAATTTAAGATGCATAAACAATAATTCTTCAAAAAGTACAGCAAACTACTTTACAGATGGTAAGAAAAGTGGATGAATGCTGAAAAACTTGGAATACTACCACATTAAAAATATGTAAACTTTTTGCTGACAGAGTTGATAAGAGTTGATAAGATAGCTTAGTCAACACAAATGCCCATATGTCTAGACCACTGAGTACAACCACAATTTGCACATACAGCATAAGTAATCTATCTTATTCCAAACTGAGCAGGCACAAAAAAATTTTGACCAGAAATAATTTCTTACCCACATAAATACGCCACACTTTTTAAAAGTCAACAGAGCTACTCAACTGAATAAGGCAGCAGGATTTGGATTTTTCATGGATGCCTACAGATTCTGTTTTAAACAGTCTTTTTCAGAATTATAGTTTCCAGCATTGATCTGGCATGATGACTGCTACATCTCCTTTCAATACCAAAGATTAAGTCTTCAACAGACCAAATCCAATAAGGGGATCTGGTTTTAGTGGGGTTCCTTTTGTTTTCTTTCTAATTGAAAAGGCTGATCTGTGAATTCACAATTGCTGCCTGTGGAGGTTTGTTTAGCTTCCACAAGTATGCCAGTTTGTTATTTGCAAGACTATCAGCAGAAAGAATGCAAAAGAGACATTAATATATGCAAATTTGAGGACAACCTTTCAAAATATTCAGTCAACTGAACACATAAATGGCTAATGTAGATTTTAAAACTGCATGTAATGGATAAATAACTGCTTTCTTGCAGTTCAAACAGCATATCAACAAAGAAAACTAAAGAATTTTAAGAAATCGGTAGGTTTGCTTTTCTTCTGCTTAATAGCAAAAGACTGGATTTGGTAATGGATAAAGGAAAATGTTCTCAGCAACTACAGATTTGAGGCCGCTGAAATTATGACCTGTTCTCAGAGGCTTCAAATTCTTCCATATCAGTCATATGCTTTGTTAAAATTTTCCAGACTGTTTCAGAAGTGAAGGATTTAGACAATAATATCTCAAATGCTTTTGAGGTTGACAGAAATATTTTCTTTTGCCCATAAAAGAAAAAACATCTTATAATTATTTTGTTGTGTTACTGTAACACTTCTACACCTTAAAGCAATAACAAAAATTTGTTAGAGGTATCTAAAAATAATTCACTGGAAACCAAATTTATAAGACTTGCAAAAAAATGCCAGCATAAAAAAATTCAGTATCAACTTGCTAGAACTGAACTATCTTCTAGTTCTGCTCCAAATATGCATTAGCCTCTCAAATCCTATGTGCAACTGAAGATGCATTTGCCACTTGTGGAGAGCCAACAAGTAACTGGCTTTTCATGTGACCTTCCTTAATTTATTTATCTTGTAGTTTCTGAGAACATATTAGTATGTTGACTAAATTAGTGCAAAAGAGCTATTGCACTTGCTTCAGTGAATTCATGCTGAACATGATCATGGTTAACATTCAAGCAACACTGAAAATGCACAAGAGATCATGTGTTTCAGTTTACATTCCTACAGCACTTTGTTGAAGTTCCACTCATTGGTCAAAGATGGGTAAGTCCAATCACAAAGTCTAGGTACTTGGGCTCTGTACTGGTAAAAACTGACTAAAAGAAATCTCAGCCTCTTGCTAAAATCCCAAGCCCTGTAGATGCAAAAGGTATTTAAATTTCTGCCTTTTTGCAATGACTTTTCCAAGAATGGAAATATATACAAGACATCCTTAGCATAACTAACGTTTCCAACATTGATTAAAGAAATTATGCAGAAACTGTAGAAAAGCAAACTAATCTCCATTACATTGCCAAAACTGTTGCTTTTACTTTCTGTAAATACACTCTTTGGTTTAACAACAGCAATAAGAATGTTGTTAAGCTCTTTTTACTCAGCTGAAAGTTCTTAGTGCCACGGGCTTTTTGTATTAACAAGAAAATACTAATGTTATATTTTTGCCAAGAGAAATTAGACAAAATACCGCCAAAGAGCTCAGTAAAGAAGCTGACAGACACAAATTCAAGACATTGTCATTCTGAGAACACTGACAAGATTTAAATATACAGCAGCATACCCTGGGGTCACGATACCCACTCTACCTGCAAAATTAAAAGATTTCGACCTTGACACCAAGGCGAGATGAAGCCACCAGCCCCAAACGTTTGGATTCCCTGGGCAGCAAAGATAAATTGTGAAACAATCAAGAGGAACGCCAAAGAAGGGGAGGAGGAAAGGACACGAGGGATCTGAATTCATAAAAGCAGAACAAAGACAAGGCTCAGGGGAAGCACAGAGATTTAAAAAATGGCTCTCCTCACAAATTTTACAAAGTTCATTTTTGCACTCGAAGATGTGGGTTTTTAGCTTTATGCTTTTCCCAGCTTTCAAACAGATTTTTTTTAAAGATTCGTAATGGCATTTCTAAATGCATCAAGGTATTTGAGTTTTTGTAACTCAAACCACGCTGACAGAATACACACTATAGAGCATGAAAATTGAGTAAGTGGTTTGAAAAGGATGGCCTAACACAGAAATCTGCTAAGCAAACCTAGCACTTCCATGTGAAACTAGCAAGGAGTATCTTTCCTATTTTTACCACCTCTGTTGTTAGAGCTACATCGTCTTTCTCCTCAGCTTTTACCCCCTTCCCAGTTTCATCACTTCATCTAGCATCTTTTCTTGTTTTCTGCCTTTTTTTGTATCACCTTCAATCATAACCGGTAACCTATATATCAGCTCTTGTTGTTACTCATTTCTTGCAACCCACGCTCTGCTTTTTCTTTTGTCTCCCTAGCCCACTTGCTACTTTATGTTTCCCCTACAACAGCTGCCTATATTCCACATGGTCTTTTTTTTTTCCCTGGGAAGCAACCTCTTCAAATACTTACTCAAATCCCACTCTCTTTGGCTGGCTTCCACTTCACTGTGATCTCCTCTTGCTTTGCTGTCTGACCTTCAGAAAAAAAACTTCTTGCAGCTAAACACAAGATGTACTACAAATACTGTACCTCATACAATCTGTTCAAAGACCAGTCTGGGCTGCAGCACCTTGGCAAATGTGACACCTGTGAACATCCTTTGTACTGAAATTGTTTCGCTGTGCAGAATTCCAGTTCCCATTTATAATATAAAGTAATCGTTCTTTATTTTCTTCCTCATCCTCTCCTGACACAAAAGTGTGGACACAAGCCTTGTGGCATGCCAAGCGCACAGACTCATTTTCAACCCCTAAGATATGGGGTGGGAAGGAAAACGGCAAAAGGTGGGAAGAGGGACTGAGGAAGGTCAGCTAAAGCCCACTGTGGTCAGATTCCTAAAAAATACCTGAAGAGCAAAAGGCAAGATAAATAAAAACCCAACTTATTGTTGCATTTCCTTCTTAAATTAGTTCATTTCTAGGCCTATGCTATAATATTTTATACTTGGCTTTTACAAAATACACAGGGGAGCATCTAGTTCTGTGCCACTGTGGACTCCTTTGAACGAGAAGAAATGAAGAGTTATACTGATGTAATGAATCTGCATTCCTTTGCATGATGATAGCTGTGGAATCAACAGTCAGCGAAAGGGGCTATGCTCCTACTTTCCTTAGAAGCAGAGCTCCTGATTGCTTTCCCTTTCCTACACTTGAGGAAGGGGAATATCACAATAGGACATGCAGGAGCAAACGTTAACTCAGCCTACAGTGGTAGAGGAAACAGAAGCTGCTTTCAAGTGTGTCCAAACAAATGGGTCAGGAACAAAGGATACATGTGGAAGTGTGCTCCATTCCTCAGAAGCTGGGAGCATTCCCTTTCGTAGATTCAGACACAGCCTGCATACTGGCACATGCACAACCATACACAGCCCTTCTTTAGCTACACATATTTTAGTACTTAGAAGAAAATTGTTAGGCTAAATACTTGATCTGCTGTGTTCTAGCTATCTTTTTCTTCACAGCATGTTTAATATAGAAGATTATGTGAATATACCAACACATAAATTTTGATGAGATCCTATGATGGTCTACTTAAACTATCCAGGCTTTGCAACCTCTCACATACACTTTCGACGCTGCCCAAAACCCAAGAATGAGGAACTGTTGACTTAACCACACTATCATTTCTCGTAAACGGTTATATGCTATAAATAGCAAGTGAGGAGTCTGCAATAGTTTCAGCTGACACAATCCACAGACAGTGTCCATGATTTTCAATACAAAATTATGTCTGGACACAGAACAAAAGGTTTAAATGCAAAACCTCAGAACAAACAGTCAGAAAATTCTGAAAAGGGGTGACACTGAAGAGAAATGGATTTTTTTGTTGTCTTAAGAAGCTTAGAATAATTCCTTTGGGCTGGAAGAGCACATAGCACCACAGAAGGGAAGAGGAGGGACTAACCAGTTCAACCAGTTCATGGCCCAAGAGAAATTTCTCCTTTCCCTTAGTCAGTACAGACATTCACCCTCTCAGTGCTGGGAACTCAGGCTTAATCCTCAGGACCCAACAAGAGCTGATGTTACTGTGGAATCACCCTAATAAGTTAAAGGTGCTGAGCCAGAAACCACTTAGGAATCCGGCCTTTCATATAGTCCTGATAACTTATTCAAACCAGTCTGGGTAACCATCAATGTCTATAGCTAGTTTCAAGATAATTGATAGTTTTCTGAGCAATCAGGGTGCCACATTAGAATTTGAAAAAAACATTTTACCATTCATTACAGCAGAGGAAAGTACGTAAATGCCATCCCTAAAAAGTTACAGACTACAAAACAAATGAGCACCATCCCAATTTTGCTAGTCGTGATTTTAGTATTCCTGCGTCTGAGAAATTCAGGAAGTAAAATTCATTACATCTCAGGATGCTTATATATTGAAATAAGCCATCAGTGTCTCAGACTGCTGGTCCAGTAATTTTATGATAGATACATAAATTGATGCCATTCTACCAAGACAGAGATGATAAACAACATCTTCATAAAGGATGACCCCTTGCTATCAGACCAATTACAAGAAATGCTGAACCAGTAGCATGACAGTAGCAAAGGTTGTTGAGCCATGTGAAACAGCAAACCCCTTCTCTTTTCTCAGCTGGAGAAGTGCAGCCAAGGCTCATTAACAGTTGATAAAAATGAAGATTCATCAGGCAAAAGAATTCTCACTTCATCATAGGCAATCATTTCTGTTAAAATAGAGTTAACTATGATATTGTTCAGATGGTTCTCAGAAAAAGCAAGGCAATACTATAATGCAAACATTTTGTTACATTCTTAGTGTATCAGTTCACTTTAAAATGTATGCTTAATGACTTAGCTTTTAGAATACGTATGCTTAATGCCTTAGTTTTTATGAACGCTGGAACATACTGCCATTTACAAATATTGTAGCATATAAAACTCTACTACAGAAATCCTGTCAAAGCTTGAGGCAGAACTTATCAGAACAAGTCAGTGTGAAGAAAAAACACCTGGATTTATCATTATCTTTTCACTGTAAGAGGCAAAGGTTTGCATTGCCTATTTTATATTTGCCAGCAAATTGACATTTAATATTTTGCTAATTCTTTCTCCATCAGATAAGTTTCTTGGCAAAAAAAGTGATACTTTCTCATCTTTAAATGTCAAAATTTCATTTACTTTTTGGCTTGCAAACAGTGCTGGTCCATAAAATCCAAGTGTAGAGGGTTACAGAATCTCTCTAGGATTAATTGTGCTTTTAATTAAATTAAAAGATTCCTCCTTACGTGACCTCTGTATCACTCCCATATGCACGTTATCTCTTCTCAGGCTTGTCTCAGAGGACGACAGACTCCCCACTACAAAACTAGACCATTTTCCCTTTTGTTGCATCTGCCAAGAGGCTGCTTGGAATTCAATTGCTGCCCTTATTTATGAATTATAACTGCAGAAACAGTTGTTTGTGTGACAAATATCCTATGAATTTGAATTTTTATTGCAATGGTTATTGTAGGAAAAGAAAAGGAACAGTAGGTTTTTGTTCTGTACTCTGTTTTTAAAGACAAGTACAGTCTGCCTTATAATTAATTTTTACATGTCCAAAACCAACTATCTGAATACTAAATACTGTACACATCTAATTAAAGATATACATAAGCATCCGGTATGTATTTTATGTACTTATAGACACATGCACACACACAAACTTTGAGGTGCTAAATATTCCTGGGAGGTATCAGCAAGCCTAAATAGATTTATACTGGGGGGAGATAGGGGGAAGTCACCCAGTGGATCCAAAAAGAAGAGACAAACTGCAGTGGCATGCAGCACTGCATACACAGCAGGTAAACAAAAAACCAAAAAACACGCAACAGAAACAACCAAACCACTGACAAATATTGTTCATTAATCTTCTCCAGTAGAGGCTGAATAAAATAAACAAATCCCCAAAACTGAATTAGACGTGGTCTGATTAAACCACAAAGCACATGGTGGAAGATAAAAGCTGTAAACAACATAACGGGGTCCTTACATGAAAGCATGTTTGCAATACAATTCTAGATAACATCCCTTTCCCTTTTTCTTTCTGAGCAGTCATAGCAGCACCATTAGTTTCTTACGAGCCTGTCACAAAACATGAGGGACTGGAAATCAAACAACTGCACGCTGATGAAACAGAAGATAGATTCATGACAAGTAGCAATCTTTCAGACCCCAGCAGTGTTTCTTAAAAGAAAACAAATAGGAATAGGTCAGCTCTCTCACACACACACACCACCTTTTCTTAACGCAGCTTCATTCACGTTTAGTTTTGGCTTGGCAGAGGCTTAGTTTTATCATAGGCAACTGAAGGGGAAGGTGAGAAGTGGGATCCATCTCTCACTAAAAGCTACAGAGGACATTGTATTAGCTCCCTGTAGAGGTCATCAAGGCACTGGCTCATAAGAAATTATTTGCTGGGAAGTGTACTGACAGAATCAAGGATGAGGAGTGCTCCTCTGGGCTGGCCATCACCTCCTTTTCCCTGGGAGGGCACCCACATCCACAGGAAATCTGCAGGTCCAGCACCATCTGGATGCAGGCTTCCACATGGGGTGAGTTGGACAGTCCAGCTTCTTCCACAAGTAGCAGTGAAGAGGCACGCGATATGATTCTCAAATTTAATTTTCAAGATTGGGCACGTATCGGTTAAAAATAAGGCTGGTACAAGACACAGGGATGGATGAAACCCCTCACCAGTTTTTAACTTATCCTGGCAATTTCCGTTTGTAACAGGAGTGTCAGAGTAGCAGTAAGGTCAAACAAGTTATTATTAATGAAGTCTCATTGTAGAACAACTGGCCTGAATATCTCTTAATATACTTCTCAGCTGAAAAGTCTGTAGAGTAACATCTAATCAGAAAGGGGGACAAAACCAAAAAAAAAAGGCAGAAAACCCCAACACATGAAATCCAACCCTCTCCAGATAAGCCCCACTGGTTCAGGAACTGCAGGTACCGTCTCAAGCACTGACAAGCTACTGTCCACTTAAAAATCAACTAACAGATGGTATAAATGGAACAGACCGTTATCACAAGATATGCTCTACAGACAAATGAATAACATATGGAAAATTAATGAGTTTAAGAGGATTCATTTTGAAAAGCAAAAGATTAAGCTTAATTTCTTGTACAACTTCATTTTAAAATTAATTTTAAGATGGGACATAAAGTACCTCTTCCTGGAAATAAGATTTTTGGCAATATATTCGATATTCCTCATTTCAAATTCTTACTCAGGACTTTTAAAATCCTTTCTCATCCAAGCTGTCAAAGCCCAACAGCTTCCTCTGCAATGGCTATTCCTGTCCTATCAAATGACTCATCTTTTAATCTGATGTGCTGAACAGTTGTCTAATGGAGTGGCACTTGCTCCTTATGTCATTAATTACCTCTGCATTTTGACTGAAACAGGGCAAAACCCCATTCATGGTTTTTCTACTATGTCTATCACTCCAGCACGCAGATGCCACCTGCATTATTGAAAATCAGCTTGACTGAGCACCAAAAGGCCAAACATCCCCTCCCTCCTCCTGCAGAGTAGAACAAATCAATTAGAAGTGAGCATTTAATCAGGTGTCTTCCAGGAGGATGACACCAACTATTCTGCAATTCTTTTACTGGGAAAGCTTATCAGTTAGAAATGAGACTGTGATGCATCCTAGAAACACTGGGACTTCAGTCATTTGTGAGGTCAATGTCCAAGGACTCCGCTACTTATCCTCCTCATGCTGGGAGGTGTTCATGCTAGATCCTGCCCGTATTTACCATAGGTATCATACAGAAAGGTAGAAAGGAAAATAAGACTTCAGGAAATCACATTTCACGCTGCTACACATTTTTCAGTTCAGGATTACTGCCTTAAATCAGATCTTTTCATGGACCAGTACTCACTGCAAACTCTGGTGTAACAGACTCTCTTATTAGTCCCATTTTCAAAGCTAAGAGGAAGTCAAAAAGTTCTGGTATAATTTTTTTTTTTTTTTTTTCAATTCAAAGGTCATTTCAATACCGAAGTGCCATCTGTTCATGCTGTAATGAAACTTTTTATCATTGCATATTTTAAAATTAATGTCATTATTGGGAAAATAACAAATACATGAAAAACAGTTAAAAATATAATTTTAAAATGCTGCCACAATTTTTCAAAAATAATTTTAAAGAGTTGTTTTATAGAAAAACGTAAGCTGTTTTTACATTGGATTGAAAACTGGTTTTATTTCAGTTTCTGAAAATTCAGAAATTTGACCATTTCTAAACTTTAGGGACAAAGTTCAGCTTCCCATTGTGCCTGAGGAGTTAATTTCAGAGTGCAGTACCACGCTGTGGAAAGGATAGACGTTGATTACTCAAGCAGAACTTTAAATAAATATATATATGGATGGATGGAAGGAAGCATATTACTTTTTAGCCCAGGAAAAAAAAAAAGCAACCTCTGTGACTTCTTACAGCCATCTGTGTATCTGATAGTAGTAACTGAAACCCACAGAACACAAGATATAGCTTGGCAACCAGAGAAAGATGCTTTCAATATGGGGAAAAAAAAATAAACCATACCTCCTATTGTTCATCCAAGTGATTTCCCATCCCAATGACACTTCCTGCCAACTTTCAAAAATATAGCTTGGTTTGAGGCAAGTCTCTGATTTCTAAAAACAATGGCATAATTTGGAAAGCAATATAAATGCTACAAAATGGAGAGTTAAATGTTGTTTGTGTAGTAACAGTCGCCAATCCTCTTCCTCATTGAGGCTTCCAGAGGCTCCCTGCTGGACTGTCATCACCATGCAAATGTCATTTGATTCTGATTTATTTTGGTACAACAATAAAAATACTTTCTTGGAAGTCATTCTAACTTTATCAGAATGCAGTGGTCAGGTACTACTATACCAGGAGAACTTCTTAAAGCAAAGGAAAGGTCTAGAAACTATTGTCAAAAATAAGACTTTCCAGCCCAAATCCAAGGTTTTTTCCTTTGCTATCAAAAGAACAACCCTTTTTTATTTTGCAGTATCTCAGGCTATAATAAAGTTTCACGTTAGAGCTACAAGAAGAGCAAATAAACACATCACTTTTTAAACTTATGTTAAAAAGGGAGACATAAAGAGAGCAGCACCAGAAAAAGTAAACATATTAAGGGGTTGTTTTTCTTTCTTTCTCCTTTTTTAGTATCTCTCACAGAGTGAATCATTCCAATAACCTGCAATATAAAACTTACCCATTTCATAATTTGCCTGTGACTACCTTTCTTAACCTCTTCATTTACAGGTTTTTCCCTCAAATCCACCCGATAAAGAAATGGCAATTCAAAAACACTACAGAAAAGAGGGAAACAAATGGCTGAAGTGTAATACGTACACTTATTCTCATATGCTCATACAGCTACAGTTTTCTGTTCACCCCAGTTTTATTTTTAGGGCAACTATTACTATTTGTGAAATTACCTCTGTCTGCTAAGACAGAAGAGGCCGAGGAGGCCTGGTCTCACTTTTAATGTGCTCATGAAATTTCACCCAGAAGCAGCATTCAACCATAGCAGAGCCAAATTATTGAAGTTCTCATTACATTCAAGCTGGTGCAGAGTCATGGTTGATATATGAGTCCGTCAGTCTTAGCATTGATTTGCAGAGCTCCCTGAATGTCTCTCAGCAGTACAGTCCCCTTAAAGCATTTTTCCCATCTCTCTGCCATACATCATACCTCAAATTGTCAAGTCTTATTTAGATTTCTTTGTTACACTAAAAATATTTATCAGGTAAATCATTACAGTTTAGTTATGCATCTTCTTTCCCTTAAAAAAAAAAAAAAAAAAAATCAAACAAAAAACACCAAATCACAGCAACAGAAGAATAAAAAAAACAGCTGATGCAGCAATATAAAGCTCTCATGACTGTCATAATGAGGAATGTTAAGGAAAAATATTACAGATATTTTGCTGAACTATCGTATTGGTTAAGAAAAGGCTTTCTTGTGTCCCATTGCAGACATTGCTCACGTAAGCAGCATGGGGATAAAGGTCAATGAATCTTTCACTAAACTCTTCATGCTCTCTAGCTCTCTTCTCTGTGTAATTGCATCACCTGCAGGTAAAGCACACACAAAATGTAAAATCCTCCTATTTCTTTTAATATCCAGCATCTAAAACCCACCGCTTTATTGTATATATTCATAAGCAAAACATTAAAACATAAAATAATTTTTTCAGCAAAAGTACAGCATGTGAATTCACAGGACTAATAAATGACTTTGTAAAGAGTTTCTCACTGAAACTGCATCAGTTTAATTCTACATAAAACAAGAAGCATACTCTTCACAGGAGGTAAGGAAACTGCCCACTCAGCATGTTTACCAAACTTGTATGCGCCTGCACTACATCTTCAGTCGGTAATCAAATACAAGTACATCTTGTCAAAGGCCAAATGTATTCAGCTGACAAACTGCTCTACTCAAGAAGGAAGGAAAAGCTAGTTTTCTTTTTGGTTTTGCCTATATAATACTGAAATGCAAAAAAAAAAAAAAAAAAAAATAAAAAAATAAACTATCAGTATAAATTTTTGCCAGTGCTGATTACTAGAGCTGGCATACAATGGTGCTCTAGCAACAAAGGCTCCAGGCGAACACACAAATTAAACTAGAGGGTCTCCACATGTATTACTGTTTATAATCATTCCCACACATGACTTTGCTTACAAGACTTTTTTTTTTTCCCCTTAAAATTTTTGGTTATTGTCAAAGAGAGAAGATGGGGAACAGAAAGATATTTACCTACAGTTATTGCCACTCCATGAGAAGAGCTGGCCCAATGGTAATATGAAAGTATCTTATCTAAAGAATATTTACTAATAATTTTAGTATGGCTAAATCTAAATTTAATTTCTCTTCATAAGTGGAAGTATCTGCAGTACAAATTGTCTCTAAAGCAAGTTCAGGACCAAAGTCTTTCTCAAACAACCTTCTACTTCATCAGCCCCACCTTAAACAGCTCCATGAATATTACTCTCAATAAAGCACCATAAAGCTTAACATTTTTTCCCCTTACTTTCAAAAACTCCCTTAACTTTCTCCAGCCCAAAACCCATCTCAAATCCTAGTTCCTCTATAGCAAGCATCAGGTTTCTTCCCCATCACTTTACAATTGCTGATTAGTATGTTTTATTTAAAGGAATCAGATTTAGCAAGAATGAATTCTCAACACCTGGGTCACTATACTTCACTCAAATATCAGTATGGTCAATGAGACTTTTACCGAGAGACATATAGAATCAAATCCTGAAATCACTTTGCTGTGCATAATGTAGGATTCCTGATGAATAGTTTTAAAAACAAGAAGAATGCGCTACTATATGAGCCAAAGGCAAACGTATGAAATCAGTTAACTTACTGAAAGGTCACCCACAAATTAATTACAGCAGAAACCACTGAAAAACAAATGCGCTAAACCCAAACGCAACTAATTCTGAACTATCAAGATACAGCCATGCCTGAACTTAGGATGCCACCTTCATGCCTATTTTTTTATTTATTATTTTCACGGACTCTGAGACTGCTAAATTCAATGACCTGCTTTTCCACTTCACACAGATGAGGCTTTCTTTCTCTGGATTAGTTTTAGTGGGCTCAGACCCTGAACCATCCTTCTCTTTTTGGTCAGTTGAGTGCCAATGCTGTGGGCAAAGATGCAACTCCGTGGTTAAGCAAGGCAAGAAAGGGAAACCATGAGTATTCCCCACTGCAGTTTGACTTCCATAGTCATGGAGTCATGGTCTCAGGTATATATTGCCCCTACAGATAAGCTTTATCACCAGAAGAGGTGTGCTCCTGCTCCTCCTTTACTCTCTTCTAGGACCTCACAGTCCCATAAATGGAGAATGAGACATTTCCACTGGCTGACAACAGCAACACACACACCCAACCTTTGGAGAATTAGTTTTCCCTATCAGCAATTCTTCACCGCTAGATCAGTTTAGCATTAAGGATGATATAGCACCACCACACTTTAGCTCATTTCCATTTCTGGCTCAAGTGCCTGGGGTCCAGTAACATAAAATTCACCAAACACCACCTTCTCTCTCATCAGCCTGGCCCTACTAAAACTATGACTCAAACATTCAGAGAGTAATAAGAATTGAGATACAAAGATACTGGACAGCTGATTTAGGGTCAGCCATGCCACCTCAACAGCCAGGCCAGATGCACTGTTTACACAGCACAAACCCAGTACCAGGCAACAGTACAACACATGTGGGGGTCCTTAAGAGTCAAGATTACCATCAACGCAAAGATTAAGTAGTTTTTCCATGACAGACTTCATCAATCTTGCAGTGCTTCACGATTTTACAGTCACCTGTGAAAAAAGCAGACTGAAAACCAAAGTCTTGAAGTGACACCACAATGGTGATTTGAGTACAGGCTCATCTGGAAACATACACTGATAATTAATCCCTTGTGAGCAAAAGTTGGTTTAGTCCTAGAATAACATAATTGAAAACTGTCAATTCCACTCTGATATAATTAAGCAACATTAGATCAGTATCCAAAAATAATATTCATTTGGTAGCTGACTGGCACTTTTTATAATATCTGCCTTCACCTGAAACCTCTTGAGATTCTTTCATTATAGTGAATGCATTAGAAATCTAATTGAAAAATGTGCTTTTCAACAGTTTCACTTTGTTGTTTGAGATTTAGAAATAAGACTGAGTGCAGACTATGCTGTCTCTGCTATTTCAAAATCATTGATCGTGTTTGCTAGAAATACACAAATCAATACAGCACATATAGATTGTAATAGACTAGAAATATCAAAGTTTACTTTTTATCCATAACAGAAAAGAAAGCTAATTGAGGTAGCTCAAGAATTACTTTGGTTTTTTTTTAAGTAGAAAGAATGTTAATAGTGTGGTGAACACATGCTTTCAATTGTCTACCAAGGACTGGTTTCAATAGTCTATTTTTCTCCTATAAATCTCACTTTTTGTGGCGTTTTTGTATGACAGGCTGCATTGCATGCTTCAGAATATCCAAGTTTGGGAACAAGACATTTTCTGAAGCACCAACAAGAAAAGGAATGAGAATATGGGAAGGTAAATAATTGGAAATAAAATAGTAAGATCTATGAAGAAGCTGGCATGGGTTCATTCCGGAGCCTCTCACAGAGAATGAAATGAAAATGCTAGAAGGTGAGGTGTTATTTTACCTCTTCCTCTCTTTAAGGAGTCAAATGCAGATGAAAGCGCTCTGTGCCCAGAGGAATGAGGTGGTAAAGATAAGGAAGTTATTTCAGCTCTTTGAATAAGTTTTGAATAGTTTGGAAAAATACACAAAACCTCCAGTTTCTCCTTTTTTAACCAAAAAAGCTCACCCATCCTTATCACAAACATAGTTTCCCATAAGAAAGCAGTAAGGAATTCAAATACGGTGTCACAATGGCATCTACTTTACTTACAAATTCCCTTTTCCTTCTTCAATTGTTTAATTTAAATATACCAGCCAGTGAACTCAAAGAAACTGCAAAAACAACTTAACATCGCTGAGGACTCAGAATATTACGTAACATAAAATTAAAGACATTATATCATTCTAATTCTATTTGACTTACAGAAATCCTGTACCGCTTCTCAGATTATCACATTTTGTGCCCCTCATAAAATGCATTTACATTGAATCACACATTAAAAAAAATAATCATTTAAATGTTACTAAGTGAAGTTGACTGGTAGCACACAGTAGTACTAAAAGATAGTCCTGCATTTTTATTTATAGCTAAATACATCAGATAAAATATTTGATACAATGTGATCTGCAGTTAAATACATATTGCTTTCCTTCACAAACAAATACACACAGAATATTAAATGAAAAAAGGTGAAAGTATTTAATCAGAAAAAGTTTAATAAGAAATACAAACATTATTGGGGGAGGGGTATCTTTGGGGTTTTTATCTTTGGGTGTGCTTTTTTTCTTGTCACATTTGTACTATTTTCAGATTGGGGGCAGGGAGGAAGAACTGTTTATTTACCTTTGGGAACTTTTATGATAATCTTTTCAAGAAAAGAAATACCATTTCGTCATCTTGTTCATACCAATTATTTCATTTTGCCTTTTGTTTCCCCCATTTGTGAGTGTTTGGGGAGAAAGTATGTATACTATGTACACACACAGTATTTGGACAAAAACTCTGTCTCCTTTACAAGCAGTACCTTTACAGATGTAAAGGGGTCAGGATAAGGTTATGAAGCTATTACCTCATATGCTTTACAATAAAGCTGTTATATAGGATTTTCCTCAAAATTTAAATTAAACCTAACAAAAAAAAAAAATAAAATTAGCATTCCAGTGTGGCAAGATCAGCTAGGCAGAAATGTCATGGTTTAGACAAGTTGTAAATCCATAACTGTAAGGACTATATTTCCAACAGCTACATTATTATAATTTGGTTAGATTTTTTTTTTAAATTAACTATCTTCATGTTTCATTATAGATGTTCACAAGTTCACTTTATGTGACTATAAATAGCAAACTGTCTACTTCCTTACTCGCTACAAATTAGTGTTGAAACTGGTAATACAAGGTAGAAAATAGCTGGAATTGTTATTTCATGAAGTATCTGAGATACCAGGGACTACACCTGATTTCTGCCAGCAGTCTACTCTGCATTAGCCTAAAGGAATAGTACCACTGAGGAGTAAGGCCAATTCAGTATTTTCCACTTTCAGCATCAAGTTTAATCTCTATAATCTATAACCAAGCAGTGCATGAAAGAACATTAGTAAGCATGTGATCAGCACAGTAGAACCTGTCATAACTTAAAACTTGAAATACTTGGACAAATCCCACAGCAAGTATGAACCAGCATATTAAGTCTTTTTGTTCCCACTGCTCTTTTAGATTTTTCTGTGACTTCTGACCACACTTTAAGCATCCACCGTTCTTCACACCTGACCTCCTAAAGCATGCTTTTTTTAGAGCTTTTTTTACCACAAAGAAAACCTAATCAGGGTGGGGTGGGATGTGGGGGTGTTCCCCTGTGTAGTTCACAAAATAAAATGCAAAACTGTGTAATATATCAGCATGCATGAAACACACATTCATAATACTCATTAAACTATCATGTCTTATAGGCATCTCACAAACTTCAGACAGAATATCAGTACTGGAGCATTTGTCATCACTTGTTCAGAAGGACAAATTGAATTGATCTGCATCCATATAATACAGCAGCACTTTAAAAGTAGTGGCAACCGTAAAAAAATAAATTGTTGACATATAAACAGTTCCCAGCAGAGGGTGAACATATTTGCTTTTATAAATTCCCATGAGGTAGCTAAAGAAAATTGCAGCCCTCCCTAACAGAACACCGCAAAGTTTTTATGTCACTCTTCAGTTCAGTAAGACGATGTAACTGGTATGTTTGAAAGGAACTCTGGTCTGGCACAGTTTTCCTACACTGATACCATATAATCCTTTCTTCTGTCAGACTGTCTTGTGGAAGAATAGAGGGTTGCAACCATTTCTTCAGGCTTGAAGGACACAAATCAGACCTACGTCTTTCACTGGAGCTCCTGCCCTCGTGCATGAATACGGCCAGAAGCTGGACCAGATGCAGCTGGCTAAGGCTACTGAGGCAAAACTGAAATACCACCAGAAAATTGTGGAAATAAATCAGAATAGTGGGAGAAGATTATTTCAGTGCTTTTGTTCACCATCCAGTCCATGATTCCTTGTACAGTACTAGCAAAATGTAATAAAAGTACAGAGCCTTGCTCTGAGGTAGGGCAATGGAGACACAGTGCCACAGCTTCCACCAAGGCAAACTTAATAGCAGCAGTGGTCAGGTGAAAACGATGCAGAGAATATTGTTCCTATTACTGAGCTGGTGTAATCAGTTCCCAACACGACAGACAGAAACCTTCCTTTACCTGGAGTACATAACATGACTGGTCTTTTACAACAATTCATAACTGGATAATAAAGAGAAATCCCAGAAAAAGTCAAAGCCTGAACCAAGTGATAGATGCGCACGTGACTGTTCTGGGGAAGAACTAAACTCTGTTTCTTTTCATACAGGATCACACCTAAGGGTTTCATTAGTTCATGAAACACTCCTATTCAAAGGGATGGTCATAAATTGTAAGCACTATTTTTTTAACCTCTTCATTTCTACAAAGAATTCTACAAGAAAAGACAGTTCCAGTTATGTCCATCGTTACGTTTACCCGAGACTGTCACATCAGGAAGAGATTACTGTAACATAGCCCAGCCAGACCACATAAAGCCAGCTAGAAGCTGAAGCCAGTGCAGAAAACAGCTGCTTATTTAATTTTGCTGTGTGCTGGCAACACAATAAAATTTCTCTGTAGATTGGCCTCTAGCTATGCATTGCTTTTCAGACCACATTTACTGTTTAAAGGTCTACACAGGTTACCATTTGTTTACCAGCAAATATCCAGCTAACACTCTAGCTAATATCACCCCTCTTTAAAGAAAAAGCATTAACGATCAGGTGTTTTCCACAAGAGGTCCTTGACTCCAGAGCTCACTTCTCAGCAGAAGGCAGAGCCTGCGAACTTTACCAGCACCAAGTCTGCATTTTATTCCTTACATGGGAGGGGAGTGGTGGGCACAGGACTTATTATGGAAACTGGGTACGCATCTTTGAGTGAGACTGTCAAGGTTTTCCTTGGGATGCAGTGTGAAGACAGTGTATTTTTTGAAAAGCATCCGGAATCTTTGTCTGTTACAATTTTGAAAAGGAGTAATCTCGCTGATGCTGCCTTCTAAAAAAATATTTCCATTTCCAACAGGACAAAAAGCTACTACTTTAAATTACCTGCATAAAACAACTGTCCAGACATGGATTTATGATAACACAGAATTTTCCCAGACAATTTGATTATCAGGAAGAACATCAAAAGATTACTTATCTCCAAATATGACCTCAGCATAAATTTAGTCAGTCAACCACAAAAAAAAAAAAAAGGATATCTTATTTTTTGAACTTGTTCTATCTTGCTCTGACAGTCTCGAGTCTACCAAGAAATTGTGCAACTTCTTCATATTTAATCCTTCCTATGATTCCAAGATTTTAAAGTTTAGAATAAGCTTTTACACAATTATTATATACCCCTTTATTAAGCAGTTTTGTGGCTCCCTAATATAAAAGGCTTATATTTACACAACTCCATGACTTGTTATCACGGTATCTGGAAGTTACTTAAATATTTTGGAGAGTCTTAGCTCTTTTCATTTACTGGAAGTGAACATTTGACTTCATTCCAAATAAAACATTGTAGACAATGTATTCATCTAGCTATGCAAGTAAATAGCAGCTAGTCTTATCCCAAGAGTTATAAAGAAATCATTTATGGGGAAAAATATTATTATTAAAATGTTAATGTAATTTTAAAAACAATGTCTAGATCAGGACTCTTCACAGTACTTCTAGTATTATAATCACCATAGAAATGTTAGTTTCCAGTTCTCTACTGTAAGACACCACCATCTCCATGCTCTGCCCCCAAATGTACATAATATGATATCAAAAAAGCTGGACACAAGGGCACACACGCACACACACAATACCTCTGCTATTCAATACCCACCGTTGGTACTCATACCAGTACCTAAAATGGAATTTTTCAATCCTGGAGAACACCATAGGAAGGGAAGTGGTCCCAGCTACTTCTGCTATGGCACTTATGACATTTTAGGCTTTCTAAAATGGCTCTCACAAACACTTCTGCAGCTTCACGAGAGAGCGACAAGAATGTTTTCGTCTTGCCTATAACAACGCTTCTGACAGTGAGCAAATCGAAAGTCTGCCCAAGCTTGCTAGGACTGCTAATGACAAACCCATCATATTGTAGCCTCTTTTGCTGGTACCGTCTCCTGAAACTCAGGAAGTTCAGTTATTTGACTGCCTTACAGGGAAAAGAGAAAAGTAATCCAAAATGTTTTCAGGGGAATTTGGAATGTACACTGAATATTAGGATACCTCAGACGAGCTGTGGGAATAAAAACTTCAACTCTGCAGTCTTCAATTCACCTTGAAATTAGCTGTCACTCTGTCATTACCTCAGTTTCTCAAAAAGTTTTAATGCTGATTTCTAACCTGTCTCCCATGGTAATCAACTGTCAACCCTGAGTTGTCAGAAAAAATAAAAAATAAAAAAAATATCAGTACTACGCTGATCATGAATTTGAAAGGAAGAATACAAAAAAACCCTCAAAAGACAGAGTACAAATTCAAACACAAAAATGAAATTATTATTTTCTGTTTCCTCCTTAAGTCTACATGGCTCTAGAAGTACAGTGAACAGAAATAGAATTTCTGCTGAATGGAGGCTGTAGAAGGATCATGACTTTCATATATTTATTTAAAAAATAAGTAAAGAATTGTTGAAAAAGAGTAGCATTCCTATTCTTTCTCAAGAAGCTATTAAGTTAAAACTTTGCTTCAGGGTGAGTAACATACAGCTTCTGACCTCCACATCCTTGTTATAAGGAGAAATAACAATAACATTGTCAAACTCGGATAAAGACAGTAGCGTGAAAGGCCTTCTGAGCATTATGAAAACGCTCAGCGGTAATAAGATACAGTGCTGTGGTAATCTGTTAGCTGGGGGGAGGAAATATTCTCTGCCATACTAGCTTTTAAAACAGAAGACAAGGTTTTCTATGGACTGCCTGGTTTAAATAATTCCTTCTGTTACAAAACTCTGTTGCCTTCTCCAACTTCTTATATACAGAAACTAAGAAAAAGGAAACTTTGAAATAAACGAAAATATTTCAGCTTCTGTCTCTTTCACCATAGAAACAGAATAAGCTTTTAGTTCTTACTCTGTAAAAAACCCTGTAAGATTGTCACTTCAAGCCCGCAAGCAATTTTCTGTTACAGTAAGAATATGTGGGTTTGGTAAACTGAGGATGCGATTTACCAGGTAACAACATGATGCAATAAGTATTATCTGTATTAAAATAAAAAGCTTGGTTCTACCCCCTTTACCAAGCAAGACAGGTCATTCTGAAGAGCTAACTACTCCCTAGTCTTTAGTTAGGGTTTGCAGACAATGATCCCTTTATTAATTTTTCCAAGCACTGACAAAAATATTAAAGAGCACAGGGTCAAAAATCTATCCCCGTGAGTGAGACATCAAAAAAGCATGCCTGTACAGTGAATATTCACTCATTTTTAATCAATACTGAGATACCTGTAAAATCCTACAAGGCTTTGAGCTAGTATGTGATTTATTTTTTACTTAATTTAGATGACAAAAATATTAAAAATTAGCTTAATAACAATATTATCTTTCTACACCAAACATGTAAACTCATCAAAAAACCATCATTAGTTTAACACGAATCTATTTTTCATAAGGTCAGTCAGGACTGATTTGATGAGATTTCATTTTTACCCATATGTTGTCTTTATTGAGAATATTTTTTATTTGACAGTTAAGTGACATTATTATCAGGGCGAACTGGAAAATAACTGATGAGTGCTGAACCTTTTCTTTTTAAATACTGATTGAATGTCATCTTTTGTCCAGTTTTCAAAAAATTCACCACTCAAAAGACCTGGCACCAGCATTAATATTTCTGACACTGTTTTGTCCTGTTAAATCCAAGTTAAGTTGTCAGGTTATGATGATAAAAAGATAGTGTGGCATAAAAATAAAGCAAATACAGAAAATGGGGCTTGGTTTTTTTTTTTTTTTTTCCTTTAAGATCACACTGTTGTTATATAATACTCCCTTGTTTATAAATATAATAATAACCACTAAAATTGTAGCCAACAGCTCTGTATTCTCATCCAGAGACCAGCTTACTGTAGCTGCCATGTACATGACTCCTGGGAAACAATAAAAGTTAAGTAATTTATTTGTTCACTTTCCCACATAAAAATCAAATGCAGATCACTTCCACCCACTGGCCATAAAATCAACATTATTAATCAGCTACCCCCTTGCTAGCGACCATTATACTTTGTTTCTGAGAAAAATGTGTACAACTGCAGTTCCTAATGCAAATTATTACAGCTATCCACTGAAATCAGCAAAGCAATCTGAATTGGTATCACTTAAAGATTTTTCATATGGTATAGAGATAGCCTATTAGAGTACAAAAATGACCAGTGCACATTATAAGGATAAAGATTTACAGTGATCGCTGTAATTTCATTCCTCCATTAAATATCCATCCTGTATCATAATGTAACCTATTTAAAAGATTTTTAAAGCATTTGAAAGGCATAAAATTTAATTTCACTCTGTCATGGAGTTTCAATTCTTACTCCTATGAACGTGAGTTCCAATGCAAGTAGGTATATCAAAATTCTCACCTTAAGTTAATTTTCCCCCTATATCCACTGCCAGAGGTTAATCATTTGAGTGCTGTTCACCTTTTTCCAGCACACCAATAAAATGCAACTTCAGGAGTCTTATACAGGAATGATCTTTTAAAATACAAAGATAGGTGAAAAACCCCAACACTGAGAATAAGGAGAACTATCAGCTATTCTACTTGCATGTATTTTTGTAATGAGACTCAATAGGTCTCAATCAATTCTGATTTCAAATCAAGATAACAAATTAAACATTAAACAATATTTAACATTCTGCACCAAAAGACACTGATAGAAGAGGTGTAAAATGCAGAAAAAAAGCAAGCAGCCCAAACTAGGTGTACCAATATAGTCAGAAGATGGTGTTAAGGTTGTCTTTTAAGCAAAGCAGGGTTTGGATCAAGAATTGGTGGAACAAAGTAACCATTTCAAGTCAGATCTCATTGCTTTACTCGCTAACATGGAGAAAAAGCATTCTTCCCTTCTTTTAAAGAGTGTTTGAAAAGCCATGAGGCACCAGAGTGTCCTGGTTAAACCACAACACAGAGGTAGGCAGACAGATCATCAGGTTTCTATTTTGATAGAATAGGATTAACAAATCATCATTTAAAGATGGCTATTCCAGGTCAAATCAAAGGTTGATGTGCAGCACAGTATCACATTTCTGACCGGCCCACACCAGACTCTTTGTGAAAAGGAGTAGTAACAGCACAGATATAGAGGGATCTTTCCACTGACACATCCATCCCAGCACCCACTGACCTCTGCCTTAGGAATTTTCTGAGCCAAAGGCAGTATTCATCTTAAAAATGACACTGACTTCTTTTTCAAATCAGCAGATCAGCAGTCGCACCAGTCTAAGACATGACAAATCTGATGTTATCTTCTTCCCTCAGGCCTTATCGTTTGATCTCCTATCTTCTTACACGCAACTAACAGTACAACAGCAACACAGCATTAGAAACACAGGATTAAATGGCTCCCACAGCTCCACCCAACTTACAGAAGACTGATGAAGTAGAGAGATCAGACCATCCAGGTGGTATCTCTGATGAAGGAAAATACTCCAAAGTCCAAGATAACAGCTGTCAGGGCATACCTGCCAGCCCATAGCTTGTCTGTAGCTACCCAGCATCTTGGATCCCATGCATATCAACCAAAAATATACAAGTGAAAAATCCCCTTTTACTGTCTCTCTCTTTTCCACAGCAGGAAAGCGAGGATCAGACACACAGCTGAGTTGCCATACTTCAGCATAGCTCAACCACAGCAGCTCTGTACAATTCCTGCCCATCCCAAAGGTCAGGTGAAGCACAGCTGCTGAATGCTCTTCGGGGGATGCTTGCAGCAGCCATAGAGCATGGCCAGCGCCTGGCCCACACCTCGAGACTCGTTTGGGTGCCTGCACCCTTGCCCTGGACTCACAGCCAGACAGCAGAGCTACCCTTCACCCAACAGGAGCTTCTCAGCCCCCTGAGCAACCTTCAAAACAACCCAGGTCTCTAACAGTGCGGACTCAAAGTCCATCCAGCCTTTTAGCCTGTCTCCAAAAGTGGCCAACAGCAGATGTCAAGGGAAGAATACATGAACCAGACAAGTGAAACTTTCTGGGTGAAACTTTCATACACTCTCCAAGACTTTGCTGCTTTGCTTCTCAAGGACATTGCAAGCCGGAGGTGGTATCTTTATACTTTCACAGTTTTTTTTCTTCCATAATTTTCACCAACATAAATTATCACAGATCTAATAATTCCACTGTTACAGGAACACAAAAACAAGAGATTCAGTTTTGATTAGATTTCTTCTGTACCATGCAGTCTAATTAACTCATCTGTAAGTAAAAATAATTTAAAACATTCTACAGTGTCTCAGAATCTCATAAATCTCTTTGTCTGCTTCATATAGTAACCAAGCCAGGAAAGATCTCCACATTCAAAGCACCCAACCGTCTAAGTGCAAAATTTTACCCCTTTTCTAAAGGACATCGTTAAAACCATTGTGGTAAGATCCAAAGCTTGTTTAGTGCAAAATGCTAGATAAGATGCAACTATGACTGGAACTCAGGGCCTTTTCTCACTGCTCTGATATCTCTCTACCTGAAGGTAATTGGAGAATAGGAAAAGGCCACCTACCCTTCTGCTTTTCCTCTCCTTTTCCCCAAATATGTCAAATAGTTTCTTGGCTTTCTACTCTCACCTTAACAGTTAGCATTTTCCTAAGTAACCTAGAGAAAAAGGGTTGGAGTCAAACATACAAGAGTTTATTTTTTCAAGTTCAAGGTTGAGGAAACACCAATGTTTTAAATTATAATATTTTTAAAAAGTAAATTGTTGCATTAACATAATTAGATCACAATACACTGATCCAGTTCAGCTCAATTTATATGTTGTTAACAAGCCATTAGAGACACCAGAGTTTTGATGTGAACTAGTCTTACCCCTTCCAAATTGTTTAGTAAGAGCACAAGAACAGAGTCTCTCTCAACAAAGCAGTTTCTCGAGGCAGCATTTAAACACCAGTCATGTTACTCAAAACAATCCAAACTGGCCTGTATGAAGTCGACGTAGTCCCTTTTTCATAAAGACAAATGAGCTTGAAAACTAATCTATCAAAATGGATTGTGTTTAATCAAAAAAGGAGAAGTTGCCATTAACAACAACATCCCTTTAAAGCAAGCCAAAAACTCCGCCAGCTGTTAAGTCATGCACAGTAATCTACTGCATCCGGATTTCCAAGGGCAGTCCTAACTCTGTGATTACCCAGTAGTCACAACCAGTTTCCCTGACAAAGCTAAGCCTACACAGAAATACCAATTATAATAATTTTGTATTGAGATTATTCTACACCAGGATTATTCTAAACCGAGAAAATGTCAAAAAAATACTGATTGCCAAAAGGGATAAAAACATGAACAATTCAATCCTAGATCACGTCACACACGATCAACATTTCCTGTTTTCTAGCTCAGCTTCCACTGAAAGTCAATGATACATTTTAAATTATAAGAGACCCATTAAGTCCCATGTCACTTCTGTGGCCACATACTTTTCAAAGGGCAGAAAGAACTCCACTGCAGATGTAAAATTAATGAGGGATTTTGCTGAAAATTTCTACATCATGCCCTGTCTGGACTTAGCAGCTAACATTGTCTTTACAAAAGGAGTTAGCTGATGTCAAACCATGGTAAAGATAAATTGATCATTTTTCATATCTTGTTTTCTCTCCATTGCACTGGTTTCTTGACACACACAGCTAGCCAGAGTAGAAACCAGTTACAACTAATGCTGATACTATTTACATGATGGATTTTCTGGTAATCCAGTAACACTGCAAGAGGTGAAAATAAACGCTGTAGTGAAATGCCTTCTTTATTTTATTTTGAACCATATAAAAAGTCCCCTTTTTTAACCACACTCAAATAACCTTCGGACGGCCTCTTCTGCTCTTTTTCATTCCTTTCTAGCCTGTAGGAGATACTCCTGCCTACAGATCTGTTCTGCTCACAACAATGCTTTCCTGCAGCCAGCAATTCCCACAGGACACATTTCTGTAATCATGGTATTACCAAGCTTATTCAGACAGCCCCAAGAGAAAGTTATTTAGATCCAAAGAAGAGAGCCGTATCTTTCCTGTAAGAGCAGCAATACTAAAGCTGCTGATGAAGTTTTAAGTATCACAATGGCCCTTTTTCACTTCTGTGAGGAAGACGATGCACTTCAGCTGAAAAAAAAAACTGTCGATTTAAAGTCCTCGGGAATTCTTCTGTAATAAATCCACCACTCAAAGAATATCAGTATCATCAGCCTAGCTTTGACTCTACAAGTGTATTGGATAGAACCACTGGAAAATTCTAAAAATTACTTTAAGAAAAGCTTAATTATTTATTCCACTGACATTGACCTATTAAAATTTCAACTCTCCATCTGCATGGAAATAAGTAAAATACTTTTTTCTATACCTAATACTACTTAATTCCAACAATCTTTCAGTTTATGCACTGCCAGATCCTTATATTCAAGCAAGTTCCAGAAACCCCCAAAAGCACCCATTTATTACAAGAATTTTATTCAAAGAATTTTGGTGTCATCCAAAAGCTATTTAGCTTAGACAGGGAGGCTCTTGGCAACAACTGTTGAAGCTTAAAATATGAGATAGCAGGCAAGGAGTTTGTCTCACATTACAAGACATAAAAGGTAATTGCTTCTTTTAACTTACCAACTACTAGAAATACATCTGAAATAATTTTTCATGGGTAAAGTCCGTTAATACAAGTAACTGCATAACTGAATTCTGTTTATTGGGTGTCTTTTATACCACATGATAGTTATAAATGGTGAACCCTAGGCACAACTTTTTTAAACACTGTATTTTCTATCCTTTATGCTTTTGCATAAAAGTCTTCAAACTTATTTCCCAATTACTCACTCACAGAACCACAAAGCACACGAAAAATGAAATGCGTAAGAGTTAATTTGGGCAACATTTCAACCTCAGAATGAAGCAGTAAATAAGCACATTTTCTTCTGCTGCTTTTTCTTTCTCAAAAGAAGCTATCAATGATAGCTTCCTTGGCAACAAGACACAAACACATAACATCACTGATTCAAACAGCTAATCAAGGACAGATGTCTCAAGAGACTATCAGAACAGCCTTCTGCATTTCCAAGTACGTCTTACTTTTCTACAAATAAAAATATCCCCATAGCTAGGAAATCCAGTGGCATTCTGAAAGTAAAGACACAATTTGTCTTCCAGTGCATCTTTCTAGATTTTAATTACAGGCTCCCTCCCAGTTTGAAAAAAAAGAGCAGAAGCATTTGTCACAGCCACATGGAAGCATCAGAGAGCAAGAGTGGTTTTGTGGGAGATACTTTTAAAGTAGTTTTCATCCTAACTTCCAAAGTACACCAGCACTCCTGTAAGATGCTGAGTGTTTTAACTTATAACGAACACATCAATAATATTTTCAAAGTGATTTCAGAGTGTTCTGAGGCAAGACCAAGCTTCGTGCCAGTTATAAAGGTCTTCTCTTAGGGATTCAAAGTTCACAGGTTCTCATATACTCTTCTGTATAACCCACAGAAGTCTTGTGTGATCTATAAGATTCCAGTTTCATTTTACTTAGAAAATGTATCCTACATCAAGTAAGAACTCCAAGCAACCCTGATTTCACTTACCTTTCTTTTGCATAACAACACATTCCAGTTACACATGTGAAACTGTGATATTGAAAGCCTTTTATAGCATAAGACTACAGTGTAAGATTAATTAGTAACACTATAATAATAGCAGTGCTAATTAATTCATCCTAACCTATAGTAAAACAGTATGAACAACGCTGCTAGCGTTAACAATTATCCCACAGAGTACATTTCACACTGAACATACTTGCATTGTGCCGAATGTAATTCAAATATAACATCTCCCAGAACACAGAAGAGCTCAGGCAGGTATGTGGACGTAGATTGACTTACCAAGACAGAATAACATGTGAGAGGATGCAGACAGCCTCTGGCAACAAACCAGTGTGGGAAAAATTCAGGTTTAGTACCCCATTTGTTCCTAAGCAGCAATGAGTACATTCAGATCTTGTCCCTGATCCCATGAAATCAATGATGATTGAATCTCAAGTTACTGGAATCTCAACACACAAGGTTCAACATAAGACACAGTGGGACTGGATACCCAAGTCAAACGGCACATACATGCCTGGGGACATGGTCCAGGGACAGGCCTGTGCCTTGACACATGGGAGCACACAGCAGGACAAGGTCCCTGGAGCCCATCTGCAGCTGGAAGTTGTGCCTTCCAACAGGACAGCCCTCCAGCTGCACAGCAGCACCTCCTCCAGGACCCCATGCAGGAGACACCAGCGGACTCCCTGACTGTGTCTGGATTTAGCACAAGGGGTATGAGAAGATGAATATTGCACTGTAAATGCAGGAAATTAATGACCCTCAGTGGTGAAGCATGGAGCAGATGGCAGAAGAGCATGCCCTGGCACATGAGACTTAAGGGTCCACCTCGGGGAGGTTGGATTCTGAATCCTATTTGGGGGGGGGGGGGTTGGCAACCTTCTGAAGATGCACATAATGCATTACCATTGGTGGTAGCCCCCACTGCTTGCCTTTTGTCAAGAAAAGGCTACACTGAATCCTAAGGAGGAAAAAGCCTGTACAAGTATACTCCAGCCTGTCAAGACCAATCTTCCTAGAGTAAAATTTTTGAATGCATGGGCAAAACCAGAAGTTGCAGAAATCATCCCTAATTCACAAAACTCTGAGAGACTAGATCAGGTGGAATTGCAAGCTAATCTGCAATCTGGGCCAGATATGGTAGATAAACATCACTACACTAAATTACCTTTGAATTTTGAAAGTCTGTCAGGCATTCTGGATATAAAAATATGCTGGTTTTTTTTCTGTTTATACTTGGATATAAAATCAGTGTTACTGGGAGAAGAGCAAAGCTGACTATTTAAACAAAGCTAGTTGCAGTTTTTAAAAAGGCAAAATGAACTTTGTAGGATCCCATGGTCAGATCTTCTTACTGTATCTTTTTTTCTGAGAACTCAGCTTTACTTGGAACAAGGAGTCACAGCCACCAGGCTTTATTATTCTAAATTCCACTTTTTATCTTCACAGGAATTTAATCGTCATTTGCTTCCATGAGCTAGAACAACCACCTGCCCTCCCTCTCAAACATCCCTCAAATTCTCTGTGCAATTTTGATTCTAAAGAGTGGCAAGAGCATTCACGTAACTCAGGGCTTTTTATTTGCCGAGTGATGAGTACTTTTGTTAGTAGCACTGTAATGACAAGTTACGGTGGATGAAGAAAATTTTATTGGTCTAAAAGAGTTGTTCCTTTTTCTGCCGTAAAGAATGAAGACAATTAACTTCTCCCCACTGAAGTTGAGGGAGATGTACAACAAATAACCACTGAAAAGATTCTCCACCAGGAGAAAACTTGCCAAACTGCAGCCACAGACTTTATTTCATATTACTACATGAAAATAAAACGTTAAATGAGACCCAAGGAGATTCCTAATCACTAACAACACTAATTACAGAGAATCGAGCATTCCCCGCTTAATCTTATCTGGACTAAGTATCAGTTGCCACAGAAAGAATGTGACACACTCCTACCTTCACACCTTGGAAAGCTGACTGTGAGAACTATGGAGTTAAACAGTTCAGGAGAAGGTAGTAGATAAATACAAATTACTGTTATTGTATGCTTGCTTGATCCAACAAGCTTGGTGCAACAATCTTCATCTTATTTCTCCCTACGCATCATCTCTCCCCTCCACCCCAGCAATACAGAAGTGTAGTCCAGGGAAATCCTCCTCCAACTGCACACTGACAATAAAACTCCAATCAAGTGTGTATCAGCAAGACAGTGATTAAAAGCATATTGTGACATATAACCGTAACTTCCCACTTCCCCTTATGTGTACAGGTTAACACTAGTAAAGTAAGTAATAGAAAATACGATGTACTACACAAATGAGTAGAAAACCACCAGCCCACTCTCCCCTCATCAGCTCCATTTTGCACTCTTAGACACATTAACTTATATTTCTACAAATATCTGTATTCTCATCCCAAACACAAGATGCTCTGGCAGCAAACAATGGTGCTCAAATGTTGTTTCAAAGTTAATTGGAAAACACCATGTTCTCCCCTAATAACCAGGCTTGTTTTTCTTTTTCTATGCCTTTCTCATGAGACTCCACACTTTCCTCGTCCCTCTCATCTAGAAATGGAGTGACCAGAAAATTGAAATTGCAAGTTTAATTTCTTGTGAATCTACAACATTTAGATAGTAATAAAAAGAGTTACTAGAAATCATACAGCTGTGGACCAACTAAACTGGGTTGGTTGGTTTGTTTCTACCATGGGCAGGTTTGCCAGCATAATTTATATTCATTTTGTTGTTTGTGGTGCAATTTCTTGATTAGCAGATAAAGACTTTCAAAGAAATCTACCTGGCAGCAATATGCTTGGAAAGCAGATGTGCATATGCTTACTTTGCTCTCCAACAGCAGGCTACTTCATGGTCAAAAACCCTTTGCTGAAAACATACTGTTCACAGCTCTGGACGCTCCCAGCTCTTTCGATTCACTGTCCCAGCAGAGCCATACCAATGGATCACAGAATACACAAGCTAACAGACACGTCTTTATTTATTTGGCAAGGTTTCTCTAGATTTACACAATTTGTGTGGTTATGGAGATTTTATCTCTCTGGTCTTTACCCACATACAGATTTGCTTTTATCTTTCTGGCACAAGAATATGCACTGATTCATTATCTACTGATACCACCTGAAGCAGCAGGAGCCATTGTGAGATGTCAGCAAATCTACCTAAATTCAGCTGCTTTCAAGAAAATGCAAGTATTGCAAATAAGAACCATTAATGTTGTACCGGATCCTGCTGTTACAGAGTATTTTTTGTTTCCAGGTTCTTATATTCTCTAATATTATGCCATGAGAAGATATTATAAGGACAGTTAAATAAATAAAAGACAGGAAGCATATCCATTAACAACTTCATTAAGTCAAGAAGATAACAAGATACAAGGATATTAAAGACAAGAAGCTGAATTCTTCTCTCGCTCATTCCTGCCATCAGTCAGCTTTGGAGTCAGCTTAGTTACATCATGCAGGTAATGGCACAAATTTCGGTCCTGAGTGTCAACTGCTGGCAAACTGACAGAATGGGGGCAAACTGAAGTGCTGTACTAAGCGTTACCACTAGAGCTTGTTTTCAGAATTGTGGCTTTTCAGTCAAATGAACTGGAACTTACATTAAAAATTACCAGCTGATTGTCTGATGTGTCTAAAAAGTTAGTTTAATGAAAAAAAAATTGCTATGGAAAGAGAAACATAATGATCTTATATAACTAAGGCAGCAAATGCTGTTATACTTGTATCTGTCTTTGGTCCAAATCCACTACAAAATTTCCAATTCTATCATTGTATTCTCAAAACAAGCTGCTTCTTCAGCCAATATATAACTTTTTATAAAACTGTAGACATATTTTTCTTTTTAAAAAAGGCACAAGAAAACGCAGTCAATACATGCAGCATTAATTACAAAATTCAGGGAAGTGAAATGTCTCATTTAGAGAGATGCTCATTTCAGATTCACGTAATTTAAAGTTTCACCAGGATGATGGATATCATCTCATTTAAAAAAAAAACAAAACAAACACATAAAAACATTAAAAGAAGTTGGAAGTTTAGAAGCAAAATAAGTGATTCTATGCTGTTAGAAGAGTTTCTCACTATCACCCAGTTTACAGAACTTTACCTTGTACTCTTTCAAGTACAAAAGCAAACACGACTCTTCAAAAGATTAGACAGCATAAATGCACACAGTGCAAGTTGCTGTTTTAAGTACAAGTTTTTTAATTTGAGTACAAGCTTATTCAATAAGGCTGAAATGACTAGAGAATGAGAAACACGTCAGCATTACTTTGTCTATATGATTTCTGCGTAGCAGATGAAATTGGTGTGACAGACTTTCCAGGCTAGACGCCCAGAAAACTGAACGTTGACAAACCAGTAGGCTGACACCTCACTATTTCTACCTATACCAGTAGCAACACGTAACCACATCCTGTCTGTTTACATGACGGGCGTAGACAACTCTGACTTCAGCGACCTTGTGATGCATGGCGTGCGTGTCAATGAATGGGTGTCCAATCCAGTTTCCTCTGCAAGCTGAGTGAAACCTTGGCCTTGATGGTAATGGAAAAAGAAAGAGGATGAATTTTATACTTGTGAGTACAGGCAAAGCACAAGGTTCGTTGACAGATTGAAAAATGTTCTTGTGGAATGGGAAGGGAGATTTAATCCTGCAGTTTTTCTATTTTAAACTAGAAAAATAACCCCAAATTTCAAAAAGCGATTATAAAAGCCTTAATAATAGCTCACAATTACTTTAAATACAGGAGGGAGATACGTTCAAATCCATCATCTGCAGTATCTATGACTTTAGGGACACATCTGAACGCACACATTTAAAATTTCAAAAAGCCTACAACCAGCACAAGAAGTTTCAAAGGATCTGCAAGAAGAAATGCAATCAACTGATGGTTATAGGTATGAAAAAAGTCTAGTTAATATTAACACAATCAAGAGGAAAGGAGTGGGTATGGAGAAAAAAAGAATTTAAATCACTAAGGAAAATTACATGAGCTCCTAAAGGAAATACTGCTGGATCTGACTCTGCCAGTCAATCAACATCTTACTACCCGAGGCCAGCACGGGAACTTCCAGGGCAGATATGTAGGTAGATGCAAGAAAGCTATGAGAAGTCATCATGCCTGTCTGAATGATCAGAGTTCTTGCACCTTGCTCCCCAGTACCTGCTGTCAGCCACTATTACAGAATAGCTATACCCACTGCCATGCCAAGCAGCTAAGTCAGACTTCATCAACTTCAGGTAGCTATGGTACAACCAAGCAATCAGCTCATACCGTATCAGCGCTACAACCACTTTGTGACTGCTGCTCACCCATACTAAAATACAGGATCATGGATCAATTAGACAGCGATCCTGACCCAGTATGACTATTGTTTCTTTCTCCATCTTATTTCCACAACAAACTTAGGAGTGGTTTTAATGATGTAATACACCAAAAAATTTTAACATCACAACTACAGTGTTAATAAAAAAAAATATATATATATTACTCATATATTGGGGAGAGAACACACTTTTTAGGACTAAATTTCATGTAGGTAGGTATCATTTAATTGACACCCACTGAAATGCCTACATGTGACAGAAGTTCTCTCACCTTCTGTCAATGCAGACTATAACAGCTATTTAGCTCTATAGGATACCTTAGACATATGAAGTCACCCTCATTTTCAAAGAGGCTGTTATCTCAGCTGCTTCAGAGCAAGTCAACAATAAGACCACAAATATGTGGTTCCCCATCCTATAAGTACGGTATTTTTCAACAGACTATCAATCTCCTCCAACGCCATTCTGGAAGGAAAACAATTTTTAGTCTTTTCATCTATTAAACATGTTAAACAAGTCTCAGAGCTGATTAATAATCCTGCCACACAGAATTCTAGCTCTGCTAACAGCCAAAACAAACAAGCAAAAACGCTTTAAGCAACCCCACTGCAGGTCATCCTAAAGACAAGGATAGAATAGTTTTCTGCCAACAGCATTACAAGCAGTTATCAGGCTTATCCTCCTCAATTAGATGCTTTTAAAGTTGCTGATAGAGGGTGTAAGTGTTTTTCATTTACTACTCAGATCTACTAAATGTCTCCATGACCTTGTTTCATGCTGGCCTTTTCTAAACATAGAAGGTGCCTCACCCCACATATTTTCGTGCACATACTCCAATCGCCACAACCACTAAAGCTTTTTATTACTGTTTCCAGTTCACTTCCATAAGGGTGCCAGAAAAGAGACTGATGCGTATCACATGTCAGAAACCATTAGCTTTTTAAACACTGTGTTTTGTGGATATGCTCTGAGCAGCATTAGGCAAAGTAATGGTAATTAAGTCCCTGGCCACTTGGATTCTTTCCAGTTCTGCACAGCACTATCACAGCTCTAGACCTAAAGCAGAGTGAGGGGAAAAAAGCCACCTAAAAAATAAAAGCAAGAGTTGCAAAATAGCTTACGCTACCCTGCCATTTATTTCTCCAGACTCTTTTCTATCTTCTTATTCCTTTCAACTTAACATGACAGAAAAAGGGTCAAGTGTACAAAAAATATACATGCTTTCCTCCCTCTGCTCCCCCCACGCCAGGGCCACTCAAGGCAGTAACTTTTCTGGAAGCTTATGCTTTTCAATCGGGGCTGAATTAACCTCCTTAAAAAACAGTCTTTTCTCTTGCCTATGCCCCTCCCTCCAAGAACAAAGCTTCCTTTCCTACCACACACAACCAAATTATTACAAATTCTACCCAACTATTCCTTGGTTTAAAACTCTTCTACCCTGTTTTCTACACCTGGTGTTTGTTGTACTAGAAGCAGCTTGTAAAACAGATGGTGCACACAACTAAATGAGGGGACCCAAATTATACCATAAGCTCAGTTTGAAGTACTGTAATCTTATGGTCTTACTTTCACGGTCTGGTACAATATCCTATTGTTCTTGAAAGTAACTATCGTGACTAAAAACTAAGATAATTTCTACGAAAATTATCTCCCCAAATTATTAATTCTATGGAAACAGGAAATAAACCAACCTGAAAAATCACATTAAACAAAAGTCACTTCCTGCAAAGATGCAACTTTCATTTGGTGACGTAGAAAGACAGGAGACTTCTCTGTTTATCACCCTCATTCTAGAGTACTGCTGTAACATTTCTTCACATTTTATTAAAATTTTTACTATTTTTTCTTTAATTTTTATTTACACCATTGCTGCCAAAGCTAATGCACAGTGGTTGCCACTTCCTCTGTAGTCTTGACTTGAAGAACAAACATTTAGTTAACCAAATATAGTGAGAATCTTAGCAGTAGTATAGAACTATTTCTGCAAAATTAAAAAGATACAGCCTAAGACGCAGGCTCTTATTCACAGCTGTTCCTATTCCAATTGTCTTTCCACTTATTTATTGCTACATTGTGGAAACAAGCAGCAGAACATGACTGCTACACTGAGCGGTAGGAGAGGTGATTTAGTCCTGATTGCCCATATAGACCTCTTATGAAAAAGACAGCTATATGACCATTCTCTGTTAGCCTTTATTGTCTTCCTTAGAAATAATATTGGTCTGCTACACAAGAAAACTATAAAGATTCATTGCTAAATCTTCAAGTTCTTCTTGAGCCTTATCAGAAGCACTATGTAAGCGAAAAGTCATTATTGCCATTTAATAAACATGCCGAAATCGTAGGCAGAGATGAATGAAAAACAAGGTCAACTTCAGATTTTCTGAACTGACGAGAGAACAAGAGATACCAGGCAGACAACCCTGTAATCCGAGACCAAGTAAATGAATTGTTAAACGGCCCCAAGACCTTCCCCACCTTTCCTCGCTACAAAACCACCCCTTGACTTTTTTCCCCTTCCCTGTACTTATGAAATACCACCTTTCCACAAAAAGGCTAAGATGCAAAATGAAAGTCATGCCAGAAATTAGTCTGCATCATGGACAACTTCTAGTGCTGCACTCAACTCCAGTGGTCGAACAGCTCTGCCTGTTAGCTGGCACTGTCTCATCCAGGCTTCTGCAAGGCTGTCTAACAAACCAAATGGAGATATTTTGGCAGGAAGCATGTGCAGGAACCTTAATCTTTCTAATGCCTCAGTTACTGGATCATCACCAAAAAAAGTGAGTGTAAAATGCTGAAGTCAAAGTATGTAAACAATAAAATCCAATATTCAAATAAATCTTGGCTGTTTGCTATATTGCACAAACCAGTGCTTAGTTATCTCCTAATACATTTAGCTTTTCCCGTTTCCTTTGGTTTCATGTACTGCAAAAGCAGAAGCTGACCTTAGCTTATTCTCCTCTTGCTAGATAACACAGTTCCTCAGAGTCAACAATAAATGTTAGGAAAGTGATCATTCATGTTCTCTGAAAACAAATATGAAGGTCTACCAGAATGAGTTTTTTTATGACCCTGTGACACTGGAAAGAGAGTACAGAAAAATTCTCCTGAAATTATTTAGGCAGTAACTGAGCACAACATTTCTGATGATCACAAATCAGGTCCTAACAGCTGTAAATGCAAAGCTTTCAACGGCTTAAAACTACACACAGAGAGAACACACCATGTCCATAGTCCCACCAAACAAACCTTTATCAACAGCAATACTAAATCAATAGCACTTTACATAAACAGATAACCACAAATCTCATGTAATAGACTGAAAGATGGCAATAGTCAGAGAAAAATGTTCTGATATCTTTTGATGAGCAGGAACTTACCCCTCTAAAATAAGAGAGTCAAAAAGATTGGCATAAACACGATTGTATGTTGAGTGCCTAGGCTTAACCACTGTTGATTCAGGTATAATGATTTCTGGAAATTAAAAGACTTTGGAAATTATAAGAAAAGAAACTATCAAAATGAAAAGGCTTTTGCAAAAAAAAAAAAAAAAAAAAAAAGAATAAATCTGTCAGTACTGACCTGGTCTTCAATTTACCATAAACGCAAAAGTTTACATGAGACAGAGTAGCAACAAACTTTAGGTTTGAATTACACAAAGAGCAATGATAGATGAACATGCCCTTGCTTTTGTCATCTGCAGAAAAAGAATTTCATGGCCTCCTAATGACAATGAAACTGAACAAGTACATCCAGAGTTAATCAGATTAGCAAACCTGGCATCAGAAAGCAACTTTCACCTGTATGCCTTCAATGACTCTTAACTAGCTCATAACTTTCCTCTTAACTTTATCCTAATATTTCTTTTAATTTTCTTGATACAAATAACTTTCATTTCCCTGCTAGCATGGATTACTAAATTAACTAGTGAAGCCTAAGTAAGAGTAACCTGTTTCCAAGGTATATGGATACTGACTTCCTTTTTCATCCTATCCTAGACTTACAGCTCTATACACTTGGACCTGTTTTTACTCTGTCGTTGATCTGAAAAGGAAAGAGTAGGACAGCACCTGAGAAGACTGTGGTGGGCAGCACACCACCTGCATAAAGAGGCGTATTCAGCTCACACATATACAGGTGTGTGACCTCTCCAGTGAACTGAATGAAAGCAGCACATCTACTTTCAAAGTAGAATCTGCTTATAAGAAAAAAGTGGCAAGATTGGAACTGTAGGAAAGACTAAAACTTTCAGAAAGCTAAAAATTCTCTCTCTAATCCCTATCACTCCACATGCAGTTAAGATACTGTCCAGAAAGTGAAATTTTGCACAACAGAAAAATGAGGGAGATTGCTATTTCAGGAGTAAAGCATCATCTCTGCTCTGTGGAGTTCCCAAGAATATTCAATCCAGCATCCTTTCCCAAAAGTTCGTTATCAGCTCTTTCATCAAAACATCATTTAGAAACCCTTCCAACAAAATTCTGTTTTACGGTTACTAAACTGCTCTAGAAATCTGTCATGTTACAGTTCATTAACTGTCACTGGATTTTACCTTACTATTATTTAGTGACAGAAGTTGCATATATCTTACTATTTTTATAAATGTGAGGATCTGAAATTAGATCTTTAAAATGGCAACTATTTTATCTAACACATCAGAATCTCTTCTTTTTCTTATTAATTGCAAAAAAAAAAGTTCTCAGACAATTTCAAATGCTCACAAAGTCAATTCTGACACAGTATGAGTAGTTGCAATTCTATGTAAGACACCAAGTCTATATTTGGTCAAAAAAAAAAAAAAAAAAAAAAAACAAAACAAAACCACAGAACACCACCAGAGTCTTCTTAGGCCTGATTCCAGTCAGCAGAGTCACTCACAATTTTACAGTCAACATGGTAGGTACAGATTATATTCAATGCCTTAAGTAGTTTACATGGTTCTGTCTGCTATTATGAAAAGAACCATAAATGTATACAGAAAATTTTAATTCTTTATCCCACATCCATTAAACGTCTCAGAGGATTCCAGGCCACCTCCTCACACATGTAAGTAAAAGCTGAAGAATAGAAAGCAAGGACTGATTTTTATCTCAAGGTTATGGAAACATCATTAAACCATAAAACCATGGTGTCAAAAATTTATCTTGACATTAGAAAATGTCTCACTGGAATTAAAGCCTTATCATGTAATTAACTGCAGATAATTCTGTTTAATACTAAGAATCAGAATTTAAAAACAGTCACAACCTTGATAAATGGCACGTTAAATAAACTGAACCTTCTGAAGAGTGATCAGATAGCAAGAATGAAAAAAATCCAACTCCAGCTCAAAGAATAGTTCATGCAAAAGCAAATTGTCTAGTAAGGACAGGGCAATGCTGTCAAAAAGGAAGGTGCATTACCCTTCTAAAACACCTCCCCATTCAGTACAGCTGGTATTTTGCACAGGTCTTATGCAAACTAAAAATACATTGGGGTGAAATTCTGTTCCCATGGAAAGAAATGACATAGCTTTCTTTGATCTTCAATGGGAAGTTTGGACAAGTTTGCACTCAAGGGGACCCTCTGCCCATTAAGCATCATAAGCAAGTGAATAAAACTATAATCAATTTTCAGAAAGACAAGAGCAGTGGCCAGCAGAGAAGGAGGACTGTTTAAAAGAGCTTCTGAGAAGCTCTTTTGACCTAAATCAGGTTGGAGATTTTCCAAGAACTATCTGGAATTAAGTCATCTCGCTGCAGGATCGTTTTTCTCTTTTTGTCTGGCTGTCTGCTTATTTTCCTTCTTGAGGATCCAGCATCAAACAGAATAAAAAATGACCTCTGACTGGATCTTCTTGTAGCATGCAATGAAAGACTTGATCCAAAAAAGTTCAATGTTAGAATAAGCACCTACTGAACTTGAAAGGAATGTTGGAAGAAGTTGGGAAAACAAGATTACATCTTGAAGTCATGTATCTGTAGTATTTCTTTATTCCATGACCACACAGAGAAGTCTTCACAGCTGGTCTTTTTTAGAGTTACACTACAGAGAAAAGGCATCATAAATCTTTTATCAGAGACTTTACTGTTCCAAAGCCTTAAATTTTACCTGCTGGAAATAAGCATCCCTATTCAGTTTAAGGAAAAAAAAAAAAGAGAAACTATATTTTCCATTGACATTCAGCTTATCTTCCAAAAAAGCATTCTATGGAAGTGACAGAAAAATGTCTGCTGCTACCTCACTAGGGATGGGGGCATATTAAAATCATATTTTAATATAATGCCATACTTCATAACACACTCATCTGACAATCAAATTGGGAAGGTTATGAACTACCACACGGAAAATTAGAGAGCAAGAATAGAGCTTTCCAAAAAGCATTGTGCTTGACAGAACTCTGAATGAGATGTTAATTTTACTCACATGTAAAGCACATGGGTATACTTATTCACCAGCTCCTTTCTCCCAACCAACTCACCTATTCAGTTAGATTCTTCTGTCCCTTCTGTCAATTCTTTTTCTTATTAATGGTATGAAGTACCTGTATTCATGATAGGTCTATGTAATTTGCTCTCCACTTTCCTAGGGCAGACTATCACACAGACTCAGTAAAATGAGCAAAAGGAAGAAATAAGACCTACTTCAAGCATCTAACAGCCTCTGAATTTCCAGAAGAGGAAGGAAAGGGGAAGGGAAAGGGAAACCAAAACTTAAGAACTCAGTAATTTGCAGTACATTCAAATTGGTGGGGACAAATTCACAGTCAACATAAGGAGTACGTTGAGTTAAAAATATCTTTGTGACAGCAAAGCTATAGTGGGACAAATGTTGTCATTAACAGGAACATTCCTAGTTGTACCATTAACAGGATATGGAGATGGGAAGTCTTGACTTTCACTCTGCCCTTGATGCCCCTTCACATCACCTTGGGTGGAAAGAGGAGGTGCACACATGTGCAGAGGCTTCTGCATGCGTGTACATAAAAAGATTTAAAATGCTTCCTTATTTTCTTCACCGGTGCACCAATATATTGGGCAACCATCACGCTGCTCCAGTAAAGCCACCTCCATCTTAAGCTTATTATTACATAGAAGGCATCAACATTTGTAAAGCATTTCTTACAAGCTTCAACTCAGTTCAAACCAGTCAAGCGGTGATCATCTTCTGATACTCAGCCTTATCTTCAGCTGTACAAATTCTCTAAACCAGATAGCACAGTGTGCGTATTTCATGTGAAATGCATCTGACAAACTTCAGGCCAAAGCAGCGTGCCAACGCAAGACAGTAAAAGTTTGAGTGGAGACTAGTTAGTGCATAAGATTTATCTACAAGTCCTTTTGACTGGGTGTATTTCATCCTGCGTGGTTTTTCAGGAAAAATTGCAACTTTACATCACAGCAGTCTAATCACCAATTAAAAAATCCAGAAAAGCAATACAAATTAGTAGATTACTCCTACTCCTTCTGTCCATAGAAGATTCCACAACTGTGCCAAGAGATTAAAAAAAAGTAAAAAATTTTATATTGCATTTTTATTTAATTTCTCTAAAAGAGGCTCTTCCTTTTGTTTATATCAGAAGAAAAACATCTAAGAGTTTGACTTCTTTCATTAGAAAACGCTTATTAAAACAACTAAAACATACATGAGTTCAGATAAATCTTATGCCAGCATTGTTCAAATGAAGCTTTCTGAATTGAAAGCAATAAAGTATCTACAGCAGACGCCAACAATATTTAGTTAGTAACGTAACAAACATTTTACATATAGTGGAAATTAATTTCAAGTACTTCACGTGTAGCCTTTTGGAATAGATGATCCACATGGCCACTGACAAAGCAGTTTGCAGGACACAGTACTGCCAAGAACACCCATTAGCACATACTACTAAATGACAAAGCAGAATGGGAATATATCTGCAAATATAAGATATTTTGCAGAAAAACTCTAGGCTGAAGAGTGATGCTATATGCTCTTTATCACTGTGGAAAAATTATTTAGGTTGATTGACTCAATTGTTTTTGAACTTGTTTGGGTTTTAATGCAACTTAAAAAAAAGTTTTCAGGAGCTTTACCATGATAACTTAAAAAGGGAAATGAAAAAATATCCTCTGGCTGCTGCTTTAATTTTGAAGTGTTACAATTATATAAAAGCTATACTTCTGCTTAAATACTGACTGAATAGAAAAAACAAATAGTCTGATTTCACTTTGTAATATATCACATTCTGGATGTGTCTACTGAACTCCCACTCAAAAATAAATTAAGAACACAAGGGAAAGATAATTTATGAGTTGTCAAGCAATCACATTTTAACACTTACTTTTGTGAAGATCTGAAAAAAGTCAATTGCAGGTGGCAAGTGAGATGCATCCTGGATCTCCGTTTTCAAATACAGTTGCAACGTCTGCGCAAGGTGCCTGAGGCCATCTTTCATTTCTTCACTCAACTGCTCAGTATCTTAAAGCAAAGAGGGGAAAAAAAAAAAATCATGTCATAAACAGAACCTTTTGTCAACATTTTGAAAATGTCCAATGGCAGCCATACAGTCTAGACATTTCCAGTCCCAAAATTAATCTTGACAGAGGGCAATTTTGACAGAGGGCGTACATTTGTCATTTTTGTGACAGCTACCTATCAACACACAGAAGAGTTTATCAGGTTGCTACTGCCAAATCATATGAATACAATGGTGAGTTAAAGATCAAAAGCCAATAGATAAAGCAGATGTGTAAGCAGATGCAAGACATTACATACGAAAATTAGGCATCTGGGTTTGTAACGTTAAAAATGTGCTTGAAATTTTATGTGGCAGTACCTTCCTCCTTGCAACAGTGCATATTTTTATACTGTATTTTCCACAGATGTGTCAGAAACACTTTATGCTGGCAGATCAAAAGGGAAAGTATTTGAGAGACAAAGGTAGTTTCATACACTGAAGCTGGCAAAGCAATGGATATGGAAGATTATTAAGCAAATATCACATTATTAAATCCTAAAGCACTATTACTCATATTCACTTTATTGATAGGAAACCTGAAACAGAAACATGGTGCCTTATTTTCTAATGCATGACCTGATCACACATGCATCACATCACTAACATGGCAAGTGAAACTCAGCTGCCCTAGTAAGTTCCATGCATGATTAGCTGCTTCACATTTTCTTTTTCCTGCCAGTTAGCACAAAATGAATAAGGCCTAAATGGAGAATGTGAAGGTGAACAGATTAGGCATCAGTCTATAACAAAGGGCAAGGAGGATTATTATACATTATGAATCAATTTCAGCTCTGCATAATGGGGAATTGTTATTTTATCTTAAACATCTATCCTTAATGGGAATGGAAATAACCTTTTACCAAGAAATCTTCTTCCCTGTACTTTAGATCCAAGCTTGTTGGCCTCCTGCAAGGACAATTCAAGGTCTGTGATCCTCTTTAAAGCTATCTCCTAGTCACTCACTTACAAATAGGATGCAATTAAAGCAGATGTCACTGAGTTTGGTTAAACAGCTGTCTAGTGTGTACAGTACTTGAGCTTCTGTGCTCTGTCCCACCCGCCATCCCTCTGCTTGAAGGTATTGGCTGTTTTGTACACTGCAAATTGGCTATCACGAAGCTTGCATTTCACACACACCACACAAATGAGCTGCTTTAATAATCTCCTGTGAACTACTTCTGGAAGAGCACAAAATGCTAGCTTACCAAAATGGCCAGTACCCATGGTTGACTACCAGCCAGGAGTCTTCCAGTGGAACCAGCTACCATTTGCTTCTAGCCCGGTATGGGTTTCCTTATTTGCAACCTCTTCAGTTGTTTAGACTTTCTCTGGAGCCAGAGGGCCACCCTGGTTAGCTGAATGATGCAATCCTACCAGTACATTGTATTATGGCAAATGTACCCCTCTTCATGCTACATACAGAGTTCAAGAAGCATCTATATTATCTTATCATATATTTGTTTCTATTTCAGCGTCAAGTAACACTTTCCAAGGTCTACTTCTGTTCCAATGGTCAGTCGTTGCTGCTGAAATGCCATCTACAAGCCATGCCTGGAGTGACTCTGCAATGTGCTGAGCAAGCAATGACTCCCGAGGAGTCTTAAGGGTGGCTTGTCCCTACTAGGGTTAGGGAAGGAGAAGTGTGCTCTCCCAGAGCAATTGGATTCAGCTCCTCACAAGGTTCAAACCAGCTAGTACCAAGAATGCTGAGATACACCCCTCTGTACCTGGCACAAAGCCTATTTAACTAAAGTATTTGCCTTTTCATAGCTACCCACCACAACACCCATGTGCATCTTAGTATTCTGGACATTCGAGGGTGATCTTGCAAGACTGAATGAATGAACATGTTAGAAATCCAGATGAGTGCTTTTCACAATGTATGGAAATCTCTGGTACAGAAGAGTACCACATCTATGAGGACTGTATCAACAAGAAAAGCAGCAAGTGTTTAGATGACTGGAAAAACTCAAGTTTAAAAAAAATTTTAAAAAAATATCATAAACATACACTGGCATTTCTTATATAATATCCCTTTGAAACTAAAGATGCTTTTTCCTTTAAATGTAATTTTTCAAGACAACATGTCATTAAACCACCAGACACACATTGCAAAATGTATTATGACAAAGAGAGAAAGGCACGACTTGCTTCACTGTTAGCAAATAAAACACTTCTAGAATGGAAAAGAAGAATCGTGTAAGCAGCACACTGTAAGTGGACACTGCAGTTTAGGACAGATGTGAACAAAAATACTGAATCCAACTGGAACTTCAGGGAGAACTGACAAAGACAGGAGCAGAATGCAATTATCCACGTTGGAAACTGTCCAGGACATGAGAGCTAATGATCCCAGCAAAAATTCCCATGGAATCTTTAATGGCAAATGATCAAGACCTAGTTTTCACAACATGTCAGGAAGCCAAGGCCAAAAGCAAAGTGAAACAAAATTTGTGAATGTTTTAATCTTGTGGTTTTAAGAAACTTTTTTTCATTTTTTTTTTAAGAACCCTGGTGTGGGAGAGAAAATGCTATAAAAGATGTGGAAAGTTTTCTAAATAAGGCATGGGGATTTAATTATGTGGCTCTGATACTGACACAAATAGCAAAAAGTCTGCCCATATACAGCACACAAACTCTTTTCTGTGTACTGAATCTTGCTAAGTGAAAGCAAAGTTGGTTTCTGAATGAAAGCAAGCCTGTAAAACCACATAAGTAAAGGATTGTCCTCTAATAAGTGAGAACTAGGAGAAGTAACAATGCACACAGACATCCCTGCTACTTAACTGAGTTTCAGGGTACACAATGAATTTGCAGGAACTATGGAGCTGGGAATAGAACTTCATAAAGGCCTCCACATGGTTTTTGTGGAGTTTTTTGAAGTATATATATTACATATTTTATCAGATATGTATTTGATAAGTGTATAAAAATTGATATGCTTTTATTCAGTTATGTAAGTTACACACACTGAAAATCACCCAACCGAATAAAGTAATGTTGAAAAGTAATAGTGTAAAGGAGACTGAGAAAGCATAGTGATAACGACAATTTTCAAGTATTTTGGACTTCCGGGGGCGGGAGGGGAAATAGTATCAATTAGAATTCTATCTGTCATATTTCTGATTAGTGTTGAAACACTATCTTCTATTATACAGATGCTTCCTGAGAAGTTTTTTTGCTTCAGAGGATCACAACCTGTATTTCTAGCTCATGTGATTCCCTCCAAGGAAATCTTTTCCCCCCATATACTTAGACGTCTAATGAAAATACTTTCCTGACTTTCCTATGGATTCTTCCAAGCATCAAAGGAAAGTAAATCCTTATCAACACCATCTGTAAACTGTGCAGTAAATGGGAAAAATGCTATGAAATAACAATAGGTTTTTGAGGATACAGAGGCAGCAAAAAGTATCACAGTTGCTATCAATTGTCACACTATCTGAAAACACTCTTTTGGACTATTCTAACTGCAAAACCATACAGACTGTCTATTCACTCTAGCAAGTAAGCTGTGAAAACAGCAAAAGGAAAGAGCCAAAACCTTTACATAAGATTATGTGAGTGTCAGAGGCTGTTTGTAGTGTATTCTGTAAAGTATCAACATGGGTTAACATCTAGGAGTCCCGAACACCTTGCACTTTGGAGTTTAGAAGATTACACAGGAATTGTTATTAAAGCTCTTAGAGTAAATACAGGTGAAATGCCACATGTGGATCTCTCATTTGCCTCCTCCTAAACTAACTTGCTATGGACCAGCTGTTTCTCTATCAGTGATGGGACAGTCATCCCACCTGTATCACAGGCTGTATCAGCATTTCCTTTAGAATGAGAATTTTAGTAGAAGCTTCCATTTCACAGATTTTCGTACCATTTACCCATTGCTGCTCAGTCCTGTTCAATACCAAGCTTCTCTCCAAACAACTTACCACACCATTCCCTTTGTCTCCAGTCAAGTCAAGGGAAGCTGAGATCATCTCCTGAGGGGTACTGAGAAACCTCAGTTTGCATGGAATTATCAGTTACACAAAAAAACTTTGCCTACACTAAAGAAAATTGCTGTACAAGCAATCAAGATTTAATCTTTAAAAAGGAAACTCTTCCCCCTCCAGTTCCTCCTGTGGCACCAGCCACTGGTACGATAGAGCACCATAAAGATTTTTTTCCCTGAATCCCAGCAGTGCCATGAAGCAGAGATGTCTGTGGTCTTCATCCTTTTAACTTCATTTGAAGCAGCTGGAAATGCTGCTCTTAATTCAGATGCTCATCTAATTCTCCCATAAACCTTTGTTATATGATTTAAGAATATCCATGGCAGAAAATCCTAATGGTTTAAATTATTGAAATACATTGCCCCTATCCCTTTTAATTTGTTGCCTTATTAAGGTCTTCTCCCTTACAGTTTGGGAGAAGGCAGCAGAATGTCAGGGTGTACAGAAGTAAAACATAACACTAGTTATTGTGGTTTTTTATGTTTATGTGTTTTTTATTTCTAACTAACTATATAAATAGATCAAGCTGGTTTATAGCCAAAGCTCTGAATAATACTAAAAATGTTGAGGTAATCGAAATATTCACACTACTCTCTAGAAAATCCTTTTCAGCAAAGATGCAAGAATGAACTAAGGATATATTTCTTCCCTTATAAGTCTTAAAACTAAGCTACTGCAAAATCTGGAAAAAATGTTTTTTATTTCAACATTAGCTCTGCTGAAAGTTTATAATGAGCATCCTTTCCTACCCAAACAGCTGAAACTTGTGAAACCACAAAAATAGTATCTGCACAATTTTATCTTTTTTCTCCATTGAAAAGCCACGTAGGATGACGACACACACATATCCCTTGTAAATTTTACATTTCTTTCCTTCTTCTGGAAGTTATTTTGAAGCTTATAAATATTTTAAAAGTAAAACCTTAATGTAAAAAATACATGCATTTTTGTATATGTATATAAAATATTGGCACTGTATCTAATAAGGCAGATGGGGCAAATTAAAAACTGAACAGGCAAGATGTACACTGTAAAATTAGAAAAAAATACTAAAGCCAAAAAATCAGGTGGAAGCTTTGCTCGAACAAGACACACATGTTTTTTCCCTGATCTTTGTAAAAAATGTTCTTCCTCACAGAGGTTTTAGCAGGTTTTGTCTTTGATTCTGTTATTCTACAGAAAGCAAGCTGCAAAAAAATCAGATGGCCATTCTGTAAAGCAGAACTTGGAAGCATTTCCTGCAATATGGTTGGCAATTACTTACTTGACTGAAGATCGGAAAAAGAGTAGAGTCTCTCAGAAAGGCATACTGATCGTCTAAGCTGTAGAAAAAAACCAAATAATTAACACTTACATAGCACGCTTTATCTTGAAAGCACTCTACAAGATTGATTATTCAATGTGATATGCCTGTAAGATAATTAGGTGAGACTAACAGCATCAACATAAATCTGGTCATTCCGTACTTGCTGTAAACTATCATAGAAATACTAAATTTTTCTTGGTGTTATAACACTTTCTACTATTCTATTTTTTTTATTTTTTTTTTTTTTTACTTCAGCAGCTTACCCTTAGTAATTTACTTTGGCCCTTCACACTGTAAGTGAAAGCAATTTATGAGGTTAGCAGTCTCAGATTTCATGTGACTATAATTAATGCACAGTATAGCTAGGTACGCATTTGCCCTTTAAGAACAATCATGCACACACTCTTCCCAACAACGTACAAATTAAGATATTAAATCATATTTTATCACCTCAAACCACAACAAATGCACACATATTTATCCAAGACAGACAGCACCATGGCAGGGTCAGGAAAAGAAATGGGCAAATCCTTTTTGATTTACAATCTCACACAGTCATAAGCTGCTTAACCTAACAGAAAACTTAGTCCACATAAATTAATCAAACCATGGGTTTGGACTTCCTGGAACCCAGGACTTCCAAGAGAGTTTTGAAAGAGAAAAAAAGATGTAATTGAAATTAAGAGAACCCAGCACTGAAAGCATGGCATTGTGGCTTCTAAAGGAAGGGCTAGCCAACAGTATTTCTGACCTTACCACTCATCCAAATAAGGCTGAATGAGGTTCCTAGTGAAGTTAATAGAAAAGCACCAATAGCTTCAGTAGTATTGAAGAAAAAACAGTGTCCCTCTGCGTTTTCTATCTAGGCAGAAATAAGTTTAGAATGCTACCACATAGTCACAGGAAGAGAAAGTCGATAAACCAGTCCCTTGAGCTTAATTATGTCCATTTTATTGTCTCTTGATCCTTTCAACATTTCTGCAAATTAATCAGTAATCTTGTAATGCAATATGCAATCCAACTTTTTTCAGCAATCCCAGTCACTTCAGCTTTCTAGCTCTTAATTACATTAAAAATGTAGAGTGAAAAAGTATTTATCCAAATCTGCTACACTGAATAAATCTAAAAGAATGTCACTTACTAGTTTAAAAACAATCCTGCCAGCAAGTCTGACAGAGTCTGGAGGAAAATTAGGCTCGATGCTCTTAAGACATCTGCA
>NW_009260596.1:139705-160468 GCF_000687185.1 Egretta garzetta | reverse complement strand
TTCTTTCTATTAGGATTTTTTTTTTAAAAGGAAGAGAAAAAAAACCTGCATGTTATTTTACACAACATATATACTTCATATATATATACACACACATTATCTTTATATATATAGTTAATTACAGTTATATACATACACAAACACGCTTAGCCTTGCCATGAGCTGGACCTGGGGATCCAGAACCACAACAGCACCACAGCCATTGAGCCGGGCTGGAAGGAATGGCTGCAGAGCTGAAAGTTGGTTCCAAAGGATGTCCACTGACTCTGGCAGCCTCCAACACAGGCAACCTCAGATGCCGACTGCCAAGAAACAGTAGCACAAATGCTTTACCAACATAGTCTGAGACTGCAGATATAAAGTGAGTGTCGTGGAAAGGGACAGGCTGGCTTATCCACTCAAACCAACCCCATCATGCCATTCCCTCCTCTAACATAATTAATTGTTTAACTGATACTATAGGCACTGCAGCTACAGCAGTGCAGGTTCAGGACACAACAGTATCAGCATTATGCTGCCCCAGAATTTAACTTTACCTTTAAGAAAGCCAAAGAGAAATACAAACAAAAAAACTTGTATGGTCAAGTTCCCAGTCCAGTTCCTTGCCAATACAAACCTTACTTCAGTCTGCTTCATGCTACTGTTCGACAACATAGTTCGTACCACACTTTTTCAAACATTTAATGCCTTTAATGCACAAAAGGAACATGTAAAGATAGAACGAAAACTGCACAGAAACCTAGAAGAAATACCTTCATATTTTGTCCCATGTTCCTGCTATAAAAATAATTTTCTCTACCTTTATTCAATATGTTTTGAATAGCATCATCAGCTTAGTTCAAATTGATATCACCGTTCCAGCTAGCTGAAGTTTTTATTAGATAAATAGGCTCTGATTATCATTTTGTTATGGCAAGAATAGATGAAGCTACATACTTCACAAGACTGGAGGGAACTGAAAGGGATGCTAAAATTTCCTCTATCTCAATTCTGCCAACATACAGAACACTCCAAGCAACGGTTCACCACAGGGGCTTTCAGAGTTTATCCACTTCACCAAAATGCAGCTGCTTTAAAGCAATGGTCAAGTTTTCCACACTGCAAGAACTCTCCCTAAAGATCCCTGAGCTGATGAGGCATTAATGCCCACAGTTGGGAGGACTGGTGATGATATTTTCACAGTTCAGACCAGGAATGATCACTGTAACCAAAATTTGTCAAAATAGAAGATGGAACCAAAAATATTTTAGTTGCATATACTACCTGAACCTGCAATTTTTGTTTCACAGGCCGCTTTTATTAGAGTAGCAAACAAAGACTAACACTTCCATAGCAGAGAAAAGACAAGATGACAAGGTGAGCGAAAGCTGCTATGTATTGAAAAATGTTGGGGTTTCCCCCCCCTTTCCTTGTACTCCCCAAATCAGTGTGGAAGAGCAACAAGAATTAGTCTTCAGCTAAAGAAACATGTTGGCAGAGACAGTCAATTCCTGATCACCTTTTTTTCTCTTTGCTTTCTGTCTTTACAAGCTGAAATTTCTGCTTATAATTTACAAAAGCTCCAATCCCATCTCATTAAGTACATATTTATACATTTTATTTATAAATTCACAGTATATGTTTGAAGCCACCCAGCTGTTTCAAATACTTTTAAAAAGCACACTGAAAAAACAGGGCACAACAACAACAAGAACTCAGAATAACCAAGGGCTTCTGAAGGTGACATTTTTTCATAGATATGCAGTGAGGGGGAAAAAAAAAAAAAAAATCAAACTCAGAAACCAGCTTCTGTTAGGTAACTGCCATGCAGAAAAATGATAAAACATCTAATCTAAAGAAATTACATGTTCAGCAATAAAAAAAAAAGAGGGAATGGCAGTGATATGTGCAAGTGCACATCACACCTGTAGACACTGACATGCTAGTTATAAATATTACAAAGGCTAGCACACAATTTTTTCTTAAGTGGCATTTAAGTGGGGGAATTGTTTCAGGTAACTAGGTTTCAGCACCAGTAACATTTTTTCCTATTTCATTCATTTTTTTTTCCCCTTTGTCTTATACACAATAAATAAATTGGACTTTTTATTTCTTTCAGATACATGGGAGATTTGTGATTTCATTTCCTTTACCCATAACTCTATAAGGGGGGGAAAAAAAAATGACACCAAGAAGGCATTAATCCAAATACAGTTAGTGACACATGCTGTCTGACAAATAAAAGTTAAGTATCTAATGCCAAATAGAATTATTCTTGTCTAGAAGAAACAAGGTCATGCTTGTAAATGTCCAGACATCATTCTGTATTATATAATTATATTGGCATTTTTATCCCACTTAAAACTAAAGTTGTTCTTTGGAGTAAGCCTTTATCTGTCAAATTTTTTCCTTATATAAATATTGCACAGAATTTTAAACATCCTAGAAGTGACACCAAAATGATTAATAGCTTACCCAAGCTATAAAGCCCTAAGACGACGAAATATGCAGTACCACATAGCATCACATGCCAGGTTTCTTTGAGATGCGTTCCCACGCGAGAAGAACAGTTCAAACACACGCTGTCTGCAAAACAGCACTTTAGCTGAAACCAATGCCAAAAAGGAATTAGACTGACTCCTCTGCAAAGGAGTGCTGGAACAGGGACTGCCATTCGCTTCTTCCCAACTGGCCAGGGAGAGGGGGAAAAGCTCCAAATGTATTAAGTATAATGAAATTCAACAATATTTCTTCTCCCTACCAATACAACAAGGATACAAATTACAGAACAATATGAAACCATGAAGATTTGTGTTCCTGGAGAGACCTACTTTTAAAGTTGGCCTCTAACAACACTTATTAGTGGACTTATATTAGTCCCTCAGTTCTCCATGGGAGGTTTTCTTAACTCCAAGTATCCTGGCTTTCAGTCAACTTTTTTATATCCCATATCCAGCATGAGAATAAATACTACGGTACAGAGGTATGGCCACCTGGTACAACCCTTCTCCCTCCCCACCAGGGAAGGTCTTCCAATTTTGCAACAGATTTTCTTTTTTTCCCCCTGTTAGAAATGAACATTATCAGGATGCAAAGAAAGATGAGTAAACAGTGCAGGGCAGTACCCAGCCCTCCTCCGGGCTTCACTACACTTACTAACTCAGAAAGAATATCCCTCCTTTTATCTCCTCCCAAATCATCATCTCTCATTCAACCTCAATGTATCCCAAGTGCAATCCCTCAGGCTTTACCCAAGTGAGAAGGGTCAGCACCCATATGGCTTAGGAGGCAGTGTAGCATATAGCTGTTTACTGATCGAGAGTCTACCTGCCTGAACCAGCACCACTCAAACACCAATGCATCACTGGGTTTTACCGGACAACGCAGGCTCAGGATCACCTCCTGCTAGCTCAGGTCATAGGCAAAGACCCCTCGCATCTGCCTGCAAGGTTCTGCATATTTTTAGCTAAGCTGTTTTGCCAGTGTGATTCCGTTGTTGCACAGATATATGCTACACCCACCTTGCAGTGACCCCTAACCCTATGAAAGATCCTAAACGCATTTTTATGAAATGAAGGTTTAGTTAGTCTCCTATTCAGGATCAAAAAAAAAGAATGCTTCCTGCAGATTAACGTGCTAATGAAAAGCAGTTAAAAAAGACTAGAGCTCATAAAATATATATATATATATATTTTATCAGAGTGGGATGTTTTTCCATTGGAAGGTTTTGATTTGTTAAGACAACATAATTTGTAATTTCCAAAGGATCATTAAATTTTTTACAGAAGGTCTTGCTTTTGGGGGGAGGAGGTTTGTTTGTTTGGGGGGTCTTTGTTTGTTTAGGGTTTTTTGGTTTTTTTTTTAATTAAGCCATTTCAATAATGTTTGGCACATTCTGAACTCTGCCCAAAATGACACACTCATTTTTCAGGGATTATGATCTATATCACTGGTCTCCAATCTATGGGATGCACCAAATAAATAAACTTTACCAGGGGAGATGACAGCAGTGATGATGAGGAGCAGCAGACATGGTAACTCTATGTTTGGAGGGACGCCCAGCCAACATAACACTGTTAGAAGGCAGTTCCAGGAAATTGGGCATTAATAAGTGGGGAAGGGGCTACAAGAGAGAAGCGTTGAGGAGGGGCAAAAGTCAGTGAGGTCCAACTGAAAAGAAAAAAAAAAAATATTTAAGAGCAAAAGGTCTACATATACTTGGTCCTGAAATCAGAATTCAGTTGAAAAAGATGAGCCCAAAGGATCTCTTGTGATAACTTTCAGTCCCACATTAATATTTTTTTAAGTAAGTTAAAGTATTAGAAGTAAAAGCAAACTGCTTCAACTGGCCTGAAAAAAAAAAAAAATAATGGGAAATCTTGAAATTTGGCACAACTCACTTGGAATTTTAAATATGAACACTATGGAGATTTCTACAAACTGGAAATTCTAATTCCCATATAGTTTTGTTCAGGACTCCCATCTCTGCCGGCATATCTCTTAAATAATAACAATTCTCACAGCAAGATCCAGAAAGGGAAACATCTTTCAAAAGACTATTTCTTCTTCTATAGGAAGAGCTGCCCAAAGACAGTTTTTCTTAACCACCTAACATTTTAAGTCAAATGAAGATTTTCACAGGATATTTCCAGCTTTAAAAATGGCTCATTTGGTATATCCTAACACAGAAGTCCTGTGCTACATTTACTTTGAAATTTCCTTCACAAAGTCCACCTTTATACCAAACCTAGTTCAGCTACTTCATTTTTTTTAATGTCAGATTTTTACATTAATTCTGATTTCATTTAATGTATTAACCAGAAAACTCCAGAAAACTAACAGTTTTTAAGCCTAAGCTAAGTGGTTTGAGTTCTAGGATTCATTTGACATCAAAAACTAATCAAGCTGCAACTAAGTGTAGATTTTAAATCCAACCGCACATTTTGCATTTTAAAGTTATCTGTCTTTATAAAACTAAGTAGTCCCATTCTGCCAATATTCACTTTAAGTGTGCAAACTGCAATTTCATTCAATACCCTGCTGTTTATTTTGTTCAGCAGTTAGTTCAACTAGAAGTGCACATATTAATGAATTGCACTAAAGCTATAGAAACTAAGTAGAGCCCAAAGCCTTCGGCGTGGCCAAGGAGAGCTTTGCTAACAGCTGTTATAAAACCAGAGCTACACAGTGGTTCAGCTAGCTTTTCAAAAGAAATATGAATAAGAGGACAGTCCTCAAAAGCAAACAGATCTGGCTGGTCCCAGTTTAGTCTGGATTGTCTGCCCTGAGCTGCCAATCACAATAAATTCACTGTTTTTACTAGAAAACATTTTCTCAGTTATTCTCGATTGCTACCTAATATCACAAGATATTATCTAACGTTAATTCAAATTGTTAGCTCAAGATATTACGTAACAGTAAATACACAGCATTTTAAGAGCAGATTACTTTCAGTAGCAGTAGTTTGTCTCACTGAAATCAATACCTACAACTGTGGATGGCTTCAAGCACACTTAGAGCTGGAAGCACAAAGCAAAACATACCCAAGATGGCTTCAGGCTATCCAGTGTGAATCCTTGAAGCACCTTCACTTAGTTGTTTTCCCCAAGGAGGAAGCCCCATTTCCTACCTTTATTGCTACCACACCTAAGCTGGAACAGGGTATTGTATTACACCTTGCAGATTTGCCAGCATAGTCTCATTTCACATTAGAGACTCACCAATAGAAGCTTTACCAATGGCCCTCCTCGCAGATATTTGTTTTAAACTTACCTTGCAAATACTCTGGTCTTTTATATTCTTCACAGCCATACTTTCCTTATGATCTCCCACAATAAATCTACCTGTGGCATTATTATTGATGCTACAGTAAGCACCTAATGTACATTGCACACATTTGCCATACAATGAATCAAAATGACAGATCTCCCTCCTTTCCCCATCCGTATGTTTTAATCCCAAAAAGGAGGGGTTTCTGGCATGTTGAGAACACTACAGATTATACTAAGGCAGAATTGTTTATAGAAGCACATGACTGAATATCAAGGACTTTAAATTCTTATACATTTAATAGAGTATCACTACCAGTCTGTTTTGACCAGTAGTTGGTTTTCTTTATTTTTCTCTATTTAGAAAAAAAAAAAACCAAACAGAAATCACAATGCAAAGCGAAGAAGAATTTACAAATTCCAGGGTTCTGTAAGGTGACCCTCATGATTAGAAATCTCAGGTGCCTGGTTCTCTGCTGTGTTAGACCTTACACAGCCATTTACTCTTGCATGTCCACTCGGTATCACGTCCTGTCAACTTCTGTGCACGTGCTTAAGTGACCATACAAGTAAAATATAAAAGCTAAGGTTTTAGGTTTGAACACCTTTAAGAACTTTTTTATAGGAAAGAACCACAGGATAATTCAGGCTGGAAGGGATCTGTGGAGATGTCTAGTTGCAGAGCAGGGTCAGCTCTGCAGCCAGACTCAGTTCAGAGCTTTATCGAGTGGGATCTTGAAACCCTCCAAGCATGCAGATGACACAAACATACTGACCAGACTGTCCCACTTCTTGGCTATCCTCAGGGTGAAACAGCTTTTCCTTATATCCCATGTGAACCTCTCTTCTGTCAACTTAAGCCTGTTGTCCCTTGCACCACTGTGAAAAGCCTGGTTCAATCTTCTGGATACCTGCCAGACGGGGTTTTGCCCAAGGCTGCCTCTTCTCTGCACATTCTTGACCTTTACTTCCTCTTAAAAAACTGGAATATGTACTTTGCCATGATAAAAATTATTCTTGAAATACAAATTGTTTTACTGCAAAATTGACTTGGAGCCCTCAGTCTACAGCCAAAGCTGAAGAATTATTCCTCCCCCTCTAACCAAGCACAGCCAAACACCACACATTTCAGCTTAGTTTTGTCTATTGCACTAATTATACTCTTATATTAGTAATTATAAAAAAACTCAAATAAAACAAAGCAGCATGTTCAGACACTCTGTCTGTAACTACAAATAACAAATTGCAGTATGGAGATATGACAATGCACAAAATGCATGGACCCCCTGTAAATAAAGTATTCAAATGCCTGTTTTCTTCAATCCTATACAGCTGTTATTTTTCATCTTACCTGACAAGATTTACCACAGTATTTTGCAACCTTGCACTGAGAGCAAGTGTGCAGATGTTCGTTCCTGTTTAGAAAAAAGAAAAAAAAAAAAATCAGTTATAAATACAAATAGAGCTTTGTATTTATCCTTCTTACATAACTAGCAATTTTCAAATATTCCAAGGCAAGAAAAATATCTGAGAAACAAGAGTAGTCTAAAATGCACTGTTACACAAGAAGAAATGGTGCACAGTTATGTTCAAAGCTATATCCACAATACTTTACTCATGTGACTCAGCACCTCTGGGGCCACTTAGGATCAACAGTAAAGATATCAAATGTGCTTTTTTTTGTGCCATATAGCTAAAAACCTGAGGAGTTTGATTTTATAGATAACATCATAATTAGAGCTGTGCAATACAGCTAGTTAATCTATTTATTATCTAGCTTGAGTCTTGTCTTAAGCAAGTATCATTATTTGTCTTAAGCAAGACCTTGTTTGTGAACCTGCAGTTGACCTCAAACTATAACTTCATAACAGAGTCTGACATTGACATGTCAGCAGAGATTTCTGTCTTAAGAAAATACTTCTGACTGGTGGACAGCAAGATCAAAATAAAGATTCATTTGGGGCGAAAAAAATAAAAATCTAGTGAAATCTAGAAGGATGACTACCAGAGCTACAGGTCACAATCTGAGGTTGAAAGAACCTCCTGACTCTAATACCATTTCCTGATGCTGTCTTAGTTTACAGTTCTATGACTTAAAGCATTGCTGAAGTTTTGTAAGTTTTTAGATGCTAAATGCTGAATTTTTAGAATACTAAATGTGAAAGCACACACCGAGCAAATCTTACGCCTCAAGTATGCGAGTTCAAGTAAAGAGGCTTACTTTAGACGAGTGGAACCAAGATATCCTCCCCCCCCCCCACCCACTTTTCCTGTAGAAAATACTGAACATGTTGCATTATTCTGGTAACACTGGGTGGTTTTCACTTTGATCTCTTAACATGCAAAGTTACTTGCATGCATTATGGGTGTTCATTAGGCTAGGAAAACAGTATATACTTTTTTGTTATTAAAACTGAAGGTAGGAGAGTTATATAAAGGGAACAATTAACTGGACTGTATAATACTTATTACTTCCCCTCAAACTTACACCTGGCCATCCCTTTGACCTTAACCAAGCACAGTACCTGACTGGACACCACCATTACCCCTTCAGCTGCACGCAGCTGAACACAGCTCAGTTACACCCAAGAAACCGTCACCGTGAGCTACTCCTCTGTACCCCCCTTTTCCATCCTTCTGCAAGGCAGGGAAGGAGGTACGTGTCAGTCACGCCACTCTCCCACTCAAAAGGCAATTTCAGTAATGCAATCTTTGCACTGCTATAGCGCTTTACATTTAGCTGCCTCAAATCTTATTATACAGATTAATTCAGCCTTCCAATTTAATCGGGAGATAACTAAGTGTCTCACACAGCCCATTTCAAACTGAAAGGGCACGTTCAAATGATCAGATGAAGGACCTTTCTCTGCAAGTCTCCCTGGTGTCTGCACATCAGTACTTGGTGTGTTCTTCTCACTCACTCGCCCAACTGATACAACTAAAACAAGGTGTAATTCTCTGTCTCCGCTGACACCACAGCAAAACTCCTCCACTGTTGTCAGTAACCTAGAGGCTGCATACCATGTACTCAGACTCCAGCTGCTTTATGATGTGAGTTTTCTTCTTTTACCTACACAACTCCATTGTCCCCAAATTTTAATTTCTATGGGTGACTTCAAAAAGGTAGAACACTCTCCAAAGGCCACATCCAAAAACGTCAACAGCAACATGCCCACAAACCTCAGTCTAGAGCTTCTAGATGATGAATTTAGCCCACTGATTTCAGCTGACAACAAAACTGTCAGGAGTAGAGGCAGAACACCAGAAATACCATGGAGCATTGTCTAGCACAAACCAACCCCTCCTTTCCCTCAAGTCCCACAAGTGGAAAATGTATTTCACTAATATATCAAAGTATTTCTATGTTTGAATTATTAAAAATAATAGCTTATGCACCATCTTAGGGCTTTTATAAGCATTTGGGGAGTTTAGATAGCTGCATTAGTCGAAGATTAAGAGGAGCATTATGCACAGAGCACTAGAATCAAGTTACAATCCTTTCATTTCTACTGCGTAAAAATCACTCTTGTTGCACAATATTTTGTAGGCATTTCTACTAACTACCAGGAGAAAAATAAATTAGAAGTATTTCAGATGTAAGCACATATTTTGCTAGTGCCTTTACCTTCCAACCTGGAAAGCCAGCCCTGGAGACTGAAAAAACTAGCAGCTGTTGGATTCCCATGAACAGAATCTAAAATCTCCTACACGTACAATAGTTTTTTTTATTTTAAGGTGCAATGCCTGAGGACAATTCAGAGTTAGAAACAAGTGTGAAATCTTCATTTTGCCAGGTGGGGAGAGCTTGCTTCATTTTCAAGGTTGAGCAATGACACAACTTTAACCAGCCTATGATAGAGGAGCACGTATTTCTCATTCTAGATTAAAAGCTCGTGTCAGAGTAACTTTAGGAAGAAATAGACTTCAGTGGAATAATTACCGTAGACAATGGAAAAGAAACAGAAATGCTGTTTGGACCTGCTCATTGATTTGGGTATCAGAAGCAGTCCAGGTACAAATACATGCTCATAAACCACACATACAAATTCTTCCCCACTGAGATAAGTTTTGACACATCTTTTAATACTAAGCAGCACGTTGTATCAAGGACATGAAAGAATCATTTCTAAGAAATCCACACCTTCTTTCTAGACATTTCACAATTAACAGGATAGATTAAAACCTTTCTGAAGCTAGACCTTTCAAATTATTGAAGGAAGACACTATAAGAACCTCAACTTGTTTAGCTACTGCTCTATGACCTTTTGAGTCTGCCAGTGAACCATGCACATCACTGGCAACGTTACCATTAAAAAAAATCTGCCTACTGACCCAGTTACAGAAAAAAAAAAAAAAAAAAAAAAGCAGCCAAGCACCTAGAACTTTGGTTTGCTGTTCAACTCCCCACACGCACAACCACAGCCCTCAAGACAGTCACTCTGCAGCATGCCCCTGTTGCTCTTTATAGGTGTTTTACATGGATGTAGAGAACCAGAGAGGTCACAGAGAGGCTTTCAGCCTCTCTTTTTCTAGAAGTCTCCTTTGCATTCAGTATTCTACATCCATGCTAGAGGTCTATATCAAATTTCTCTTCATCATTATATAGTAGTATCTGAATGACTGAGTGCTCGCCCTACTGCAGAATGACTGAGCAAAACTGTTTTGAAGGCAGACTTTTTTTGTTCTAAATGCTATTCATCAAAACATAGTAATTACTTAGGACTTTGATAACAGAGTATTTGTAACTTTAGTCCCATACACGTTAAAGTACCAAAAAGTCTCAGCAGAAACAAGTAAAACAGAGTAATATAACTCCGAAGCCAGAATTTAAATGAATGCATGTCCGTAACTATCAGAGAAGTCTCTCCTACAGATTTCACATTCTTCCATCAGAAGGCTAGATCCGACAACCTGAATATACTGCAAGCATACCTTGCCTTGGTATACCTCTTGGTATTTTTCCAAGAGATGCCAAGATTTAATGGAATCATCGGTGTTAAGTCACCAACACTTACCCATTCTTTCTTTTGTAAAACAATTAGTTGACCTGTCAGCACAAAGCACCAAACTCCTTCAGCACCCTCCGAAGTTTCAGTACTTTGCAGAATTATTGCCTTTGTATCCTTTGCCCACAAGGGTTAACGATGCTGCAGCAACAAATGCACACACACGCACCAAAAAAAAAATAAAAAAATTAAGGACCATCACTCAAAACTTGGATTTTTGCCAAATTGACACTACCAGTCAGATTATTTGAATAAGGTGACTCCCTGCTGGCACTGTATAATGAATGAACTATCCATTCATCTTCTGGGGTTTCTTTGAATGACAAGCAGATGTAGAATGTCTGTTACAGAGCTGAATAGTAAAGCTACTGATGAAATTGTTGCTTTTTCTTCCAATCCTCTTCTCCTTCTCAGACTAAAAAAATTCCTTTAGATTTACAGCATCTATGAATCTTGCTATGGGACATTTTAAATGTAAACCAGCATGATCTAAAACACTTAATCTCAATGTAAAGAATTCAAGAACAAGATTCATGTATTCATATATACAGGATTCATGTATTTCAGAACATTTTTTAAAGTGAGGCAATTTGCCTAGTTTATTCCTGTCCTTCTCAATCTTCTATTAATGTTATAGGCTTTATTGAAACAGTTTTAAAGTCACTGTCAAATACTCACATGCATTTTTCAGTACCTGTAAACATCATTTGGAGATAGTATCGGGTTATTCACAAGGTATCGACTTCATCTTGCCTCATGTGACTAATTTCATAGATGAGAAAACGCACAGAATTTGATCTAATGCATTCAGTAATACTTTAATCTCTGAAAAAGTTGCTGCTGCAATAGGAAAGAAAGATGCAGCAATCGAAAATTACTTTTCAAATATAGCTTCAGCAACATTTTCCAAACGACCACAACCCCTTATGAAACAGCAAGCACAAGTGAGGATCTTAAACTATACTAAAAAAAAAAAAAAAAAAAAAAAAATCCACAAGAATAACGTAAGCAGGGGTTGTCATTTGTCCTCTACTGTGGTGTTACAGTCAGGTGAAGAATCTTTACCCTGAGCAATTTGGATATCACTAATTCTTTTCATCATTATTGTCTACAAACACCATTCATAGAATAAGCTCTCCCAACGTGTACTGAGAAGGAAAAAAAAAAACAAAAAAAAAACAAGCCCCAAATATATAGGTGAGTGGGTGAAGATTGATACAGACAGAAGACAAAAGAAAACCTATGAGACAGGGGAAAAAACTAGTAAGACAGTTCAACAGGAAGTAGCACACACATCCTCCCCAGTAAAAAACCTTTTTTTCTTTTGGCTTTTTTTAAATTCCTTTTTGGTAAAGGTAGGAGAGGACTGTAAGGAGGGGGCTGATGATGAGCAGTGAGGCAGACAGGTCTATGGGAAGCTGCTCCCAAGTATGAGCAGCAGCACAGAAGACAGCCTGGAAACACATGGCTAAAATCCTAAGAAGAACGTGCCAAGTCTGAATCATGGAGTGAAGAGTTTGACAAGGGTTTGCGTGGACTGTCAGGTCCTATCAGAGCCACACCTGCACTCTCACAACATGCAGAACACCTGCCCTTTTAAAAACATCACCAAATACTTCTGTTTTCCAGGAAAGGGCCTAATATAATTTAAAAAAACACAACAAAACCCAACCAAATACAATTAGACTACTTAATTTATAATGAAAATGCATCTACACTTCTCTGCTGATTGCAGGCACTTGACTTTCAGCCCTACTCACAAGATAAGTGTCAGATATGACAGAACGCTTGATTACCAGACTGAGCTCAACCCTCCTTCCTATGCAGTTTATTCACACTTCTGCTTCTGCCACAGCTTGCAGGACAAAAGGGCAATCTCACACAAATCCCCTACTGCATTTTTGTTGTTGATACTGTTTTTCGGTTAATAATCCAGCCCTATAATACATGTAACAAGAGAGTGGCTCTTTCAGACACATGTCATGTTGAACTAATTTCCTGAACAAATTCTTAGACCTTTGCGATTCAGTCGAACATGTCAAGTGCATGAAGTCTACTTGGAATTTCTCAAGTGTGTGCATTTCAGACCTGTCACAAAGTGAAAGCAATCAATACCCACAATAAGCAAACATGTCATTCATCATCTTACAAATATGCTTCTGTCTTCTAATAATAAAAATAAAGATGCGAAATAACAAACAACCATTTTAAATTTGGTAGATCTGAGAGCAGAGGGGTCATGTTAAATGCAGTTATAACTTTCTTTCCTCACTTCTCCCAGCAGAAGGGTAACACAGCATAGCGGCACAGCTGATCCCCAGCTGCTACCCCACTGCTGACCCACATGGGCAGCAGGCACTGCAGGAGGGTGGAGGGGGGGGCACCTCCAGCATACCAAACCCACAGCACAGCTCTGGGGACAAGGATGAAGGGTGCTGGGGGCCAAGCAGCACCAACCCCAGCGCGTATGCCTCTGCAACATCCCAAATGCAAGCTCTTGGCAACCAACGACCCTCCGCAGCCAGCAAGCCATACCCACAGGAGGGGTTCCCAGGCCCTTCGGTGCCCTGGGTGTGGACTTGGGGCAGCTTGGCAGGCTCAGGGCTTCACCCCTGCAGGGCCCTGGATCTGCTCTGCAGTTGTACATCAGCTGGCGGAGAAGCAGCCATCCTCCATGGACCCCATGGCCTCTGAAATAGACCAATGGGTGTTTCTGCCCTAAGGCTATTCTGTACACTGCTCTTGGGTCTCACGTAACCTGTTGGGTCTGGGCAAACGAGTACCACAGGTAAGAAGCCTTTGAAATCTATGTCCATAGAAGTCATGCAAAAATCTCCCATATACTGCACTGGCACACTTCATTGTGTTGAGTAAGTATATGAATTAATCTTTTTTAACCTAATAACAGCACTGGGGAGAAGTAGCTTTCTGAGAGGTGGAAGAATTACAAATATTTAGAGTTAAGAGATAGTAATAACAGCTAACCATCAATGATCAGAGTCACTCATTCAAGTGAGAACTAAGACCTTTTATATAAGATAAACACATCTACTTTATTTTCAGATATAATGATCATCTACTTTATACCTGGACATACTACAGAAGTGTATAACATTGTCCATGTTATAAAAAAAAAAAAAAAAAAAAAAAAAGGAGAAAACAGGAATAAGCAAAGCACCTGGCCTGTGACAAAAGCTTAGCTAGGGCATTTGCACTCCCAAGCACACCACCTACTAACACAGACAAAAATACAGGTTATTCAGGATGACTACCCATAACTCAAGTCTTGGCTTCTGAAGTCTCATGTGCCACCCTGAACACCCACATTCACTGCTGTTTCTGTAATTCTTGTTACACCCAGACATATATTTAATACCCTGAAACACTTCTGGATACATTCTATAAGGAAAAAAGAGAATTCAAATAGATGAGGGGGGAGAGAAGATCCTTCTGCTTATAATGGACATCAGTTCTGTTCAGAATTTTTTTTTTTTTTTTTTTTTTTTTTTTTTTTTTTTTTTTACACACCACACATGTACTGTCTTTATTTGGTTTCAAAATATACATTGAATAGGTAACGAACATGCAGGGTCATACAACTTAGCTGACAGGAGGTTCTGGATTGTATTTTTTGGTCTGTTTTTTGTGCATTAGGTATTATCACCCATAACTTTTTTCTGCATCTTGATTTATCTTCTGAAGAATACCTGGTCTAAAAATGGTGAAAAACATTTTCTAAATAAAACCTTGTTGTGGTCTACAGTCATTTCTTCATTCCAGTATTATCTTTTCTGACAATTTATGTTGGATTTTTAGCTTTTTCTTCTTTTGGGGGTTGCAGGAACGAGAATCAAGACTGGAAAAACAATAAAAAAAAAAAGCTATCCGAAGGGTAGATTTTAATTTACTCCTATGTAGAAGCTAGTATTTGTGTTCATGCAGTGGTACAAGCATTGCTAAACTCCAATAAGAAAATGTTTATTTTTAAAAACTTCTTTGCACTATTGTGAAAAAGATTGGATATTTTAAAATATCCAACACTCACAGAATGGTGCAAGATTCTTTGCTGAAACTGAAGAGTTATCTAGAGCCACAAAGAAATGATTCTCCTTCAATTAAACTGAAAAAAACCCTGAAAATAGAGCCACTAGAAGTGCAGTATTTGTTCTGATACAACCAAGAACAGAATTACACACCTCTCCATTAAGCTGGCAACTGATAAAAAGCTTCAGATGTAGTGCTTTCCAGTAAAATTAGTGAAGGAACTTAGAAGAAACACCACCTAACAATATGGCTCTCAAACAGGCAAGAAATTTAATCTTGCCTTTGAATTCTAATTCTTTGTTCAATATTAATCTCTGATCCTAACCTAAGCAAGGAAATACAAGAAAATATCTCTACTGAAAACCAAGAAGACGCTTCAGAAGCAATTTCAGTAGTACAAAGCCCTTTAACTGAAAATGTTGCTCAGCAGAAGCACTCAGCATCTCCCAAAACAGTCCCTTTTTTTCAAGACGACAGAATAGCTTTAGAATAGAATACCTTTTACATTTACATATGTGCATATATGCAAACACACATAGTGTGTATATATAATACACACATACACTCTTTATCAATACACACAATGAATAAAACAAATGCCATCACAACAGAAATCAATAGTTGTGTGAAAGTTCTGTAATTATCCTCCCAGTGAAACCTCACAGCTATCCCCCACTGAGAGCACTGTGGCAGAAAAGACAGCAAAATTTGGCTCCCAGAGCACAAGGTAAGTACTACAAATGGTCTCCTACACCTATTTGCCCTGCAAAGCTACTTTGACACAATTTCCATCAAATCACAGCCATCTCCAGTGTTTGCCTGCAGTCGGCATGCCAACACGCCTCCAGCAATTTCAGGCTTAAACAGATTAATTTCAGTCACACAGCACATTCATTCCACCTTGGGATTTTAATCAAAGAAGAAAGCCAAATACTGAGGAAGACTAAGATTATATTTCACAATATACAAAGGTCATATCTGTAACTTAGAAACATGTTAAAAAAGCTACATGCAGTGTTTCTAAATGCTTGTTTCTGGAACATGTGGTTACAATCCAATGAAGCCAAGTACAACAAAATATCTCATCTTTCACTTCTCCCTATAAAAATGATAAATGCATTGTCCATTAATCTGCTGTATGTCCAAGTACTTTTTTTTTCTTTGACCTATAAGTCAACATTCCACAAAAGAAAGTTGTTACTCTAAAATATCATACTGCTGTAAATATTTACATCCTGCTAGTATTACCTCCCGGATATGATTTTCAGTGCAACATAAACCCCTCTGACCCTCTCAGAGAGGAGTATCTTCATCAGCTTTTTTTCTTTTTTAGGTCATAGAATCATAGAATAACTTTTCCAACCAAAGACCTTTAAGATCATCGAGTCCAACCTTTAACCTAACCCTGCCATCCCACCACAAAACCATGTCCCTAAGCACCTCATCTATCCTTCTCTTAAATACCTCCAGGGATGAGGACTTGACCACCTCCCTGGGCAGCTCACTCCAGAGCCTGACAACTCTTTCAGTGAAGAAGTTTTTCCTAATGTCTAGCCTAAACCTGCCCTGGCGCAGCTTCAAACCATTCCCCCTCGTCACCAGGGAGAAGAGGCCGACCCCCAGCTCGCTACAGCCTCCTTTCAGGTCATTGTAGAGGGCGATCAGGTCTCCCCTCAGCCTCCTCTTCTCCAGGCTAAATAACCCCAGTTCCCTCAGCTGCTCCTTGTGTGACTTGTGTTCCAGACCCCTCACCAGCTTGGTTGCTCTCCTCTGGACATGCTCCAGCAATGCAACATCTTTCTTGTAGTGAGGGGCCCAAAACTGAACACAGTATTCGAGGTGCGGCCTCACCAGCACTGAGTACAGGGGCACGATCACTTCCCTGCTCCTGCTGGTCACACTATTTCTGATACAAGCCAGGATGCCATTGGCCTTCTTGGCCACCTGGGCACACTGCTGGCTCATGTTCAGCTGGTTGTCAACCAGTACCCCCAGGTCTTTTTCCACCAGGCAGCTTTCCAGCCACTCTCCCCCAAGCCTGTAGCGCTGCATGGGGTTGTTGTGACCCAAGTTGAGGACTCTGCACTTGGCCTTATTGAACCTCATACAGTTGGCCTTGGCCCATCAATCCAGCCTGTCCAGGTCTTTCTGCAGAGCCCTTCTCCCCTCAAGCAGATCAACACTACCACCCAGTTTGGTGTCGGCTGCAAATTTACTGAAGGCACACTCAATTCCCTCATCCAGATCATTGATAAAGATATTAAACAAGACTGGCCCTAGAACTGAGCCCTGGGGGACACCGCTTGTGACCGGCCACCAACTGGATTTAGCTCCATTCACTACGACTCTCTGGGCTCGGCCATCCAGCCAGGTTTTAACCCAGTGAAGAGTACACCCATCTAGGTCCTTTCCCTTCTTGACCATACTTACATTTTTAGGATACCCGTTTTGTTTTTTTTTTTTAAGAGGTCCTGCAATGTTGTTTACTTGCTTTTTCTGTTTCCAAATATGAACAGTTACACCTGAAAGTCCTTTCATTCCCTATGGAACACATTTGGAAAGTGCTGAATGTAAAATATTTCAGGCAACAAACTTGGACAGACATAGCAATACAGCTGGGCTCAAAGTAAGTTGTGGTGCATTTTGCCTCATAGATTTAGAATTGGTTAAGGATGTACATCCAGTTAATCTCTCATTTTCACCTGCTTAGCCCTTATGTTCAGATCACACCCAAGTTAAGATACAAATGCAGGTCACTGGAACAGGAGAGTCAGCTTACTTATTGGGCTGAAGAACCCACAAAGCTAGAGAACAGGAATTAAACACAGGAAAATATGTATTTCTATCAGATAGCAGAGAGGGTTGACAACACAGAGAAACAGATTCACACGTATACTGGCACAGAGCCCAGAGAAACAGCTTGTTTCCCCTTTTCTCAGGTGTAATCTGATATTGTGAAGTCTTGCAAGGTAATCGAAACATTCATGTCATGGACTGGATGCTCATAAAATCCCTCTGAAGACTTTTGCATTAGAACGATGTAAAAGTGTTCTTGACATCAGTAACTTCACTTCCCGCCTCCAGTCAGCCCTCCGGAGCAGGACGGCTTTCTACTGTACTTGTTCCTCTTGGGATGTACTTTAAATGCATGTAAGTTTCCCTCAGACAAAAGCATTTTTGATACCAAGTCTAATCTTCACCTCTTAGAAATGCAGACTCTTCCTGACAGTACCACTGTTTACTCTCTTGAACTATTCTAAGCAATTGCAAGGCATTGGGGAAACCTGAAGATTACTTCTAGCAGATCTACAAACACCTGTAATAAATTTACAGATAGCTGCCTAACCAGTGCTCTCTCGGTCTAGCTGGATGGACAGTCTTTTAAAACTACCATTAACACACACCTTCTAACCTTTTTTTAAACATCTATTTTTCTTCAAGTCTTCTATAGTTCATCAGTTCTCTTCCTGTCATTTCATCATCTCCAGCTTTCCAGGCATTTTTATTTTCATGCCACCATTTGTATTTTTCCCCTAATTTCCTCCATGTTTCAACCACTTTCCTGACTGGGAATCTCTTTGACCTCTTCTAGATTACAAAGGCCTTGTTTGTTTTTTTCTTAGAGAAGTCTCACTTTGTTCCCCATCAGCCCCAACAGGTTTTTATCTGCTAATAATTTCTGTTCAAGAACGAAACAAAACATGGCTTGAAAATACCTGAAAAGAGTGGACTTTATAATAAAGCACAGTGCCAAATACCCTTACTGAATGATGATTTTTCATTTTACACTCCTTACGGCAATTTTCATTTCACATCAGGGTGATCACATTCAAGCAATTTGATCTGAGAACGTTTTACAAATTTTCTTCCTATCAAGTGCTTAAATAAAATTGGTTATGTCACATCTCTCACTTCTCTCTCCAACAGATTCTGGATGTCAACACAGAAGGGATGTCTTCCCTTCTGTCTCCCTCCTTTATGTGCCTCCAAAAGGTGGATTTTGTGGGTCCCACTCTAAAGCTTAATTTTGGAGATGTTCACCAATAAGAATTAAGGTATTTCATATTAGCACCAGGCTGTATTTCTGAAATATTTACTGTTGACTTCTATAAGGCAGTTAAAAATCAAATTGTTATTTTTATTACAGCTGCTTTGCACCATTAGTGATGGAAAGCAAGATCTTCAAGTAGGACTAAGCATCTAATAGCCAAGGGTTGAAGTTAAACCTTAGAACTGCCTTAGAGTCTACTTATAATGCCAGATTGACTGAAAGAAATCTTACTGTAATAAATGCAGTCACTAAACTTTTTATATCCCAAATCATAAAGTCCTAGAGCTGAAAGATTCATTGGAACCTCCACCTTCTTCTGAAAGACCTTTGTAAGGTTCTTCCACGCTTCAGTTAACCTGTTTGCACTGGAACTCCTGCAAACATCCTCAAATTCAGCCTCAACCACTGCAGGCGGAGCACCTGTGGGAAAGCGTGGGCAGTGCACAATGCTGCCCAAGAAAGCAGTAAGGACCCAGGCATCTAACTGAGCAAAGGTCCATGCTGCTACATGGCTAGCAGAACACCACCCAAACATCGGAAAGCAAATGAGGGTATGGGAACTAACAAGCACTCCCATAGTCCTGCTGGAAGTGAAGACACAAGCTGCTTTCAAGGCCTCTACTAAATATTCCACTGTAACAAGCAGAGAAATACCAAGGCTGAACTGTGTGGAGATATTTGTTCACCTTCTGCCCCCACTTCATTTAGTGTCAATGCCCCTAGAGAAGCAGGACAAGGTCGCGAACCCATTTCTTGCTCAATACTTTAAGAGAGTCACAGCCATTGTGGAGCTGGCCAAGACACTGCAACTACTGATCTGAGAAAGCCTCTGCAGGACTGGAGTCTTCCCTCTCCAAAATAAACAGCCAAGGAAAGTCATAAATCAGTTCCACAGCACCTAATACTTACTCAGTATACTCTGGTGACATCTGATGGCTAGAAGCGTAATAGATACTTCTTCAAAGATTAGTCATAGAAGTTTCCCTTTTCCATTTATTAAAGGAGCAAAAAAAGTCCGAAGAAATGCCTCTAACTATGGTGACACCTATAGATTTTCAGAAAAAAGGTGGCTATAATTTAAAAGCTGAGAACACTAGGGGCTAATTTGCCTCAGTCCACTTCCCAGACATTCTGCATATCAGTTAGTAAGAAAGCAAAACCTATACACTCTTCATGGTTTCCAAATTTGTCTGTTTCCAACATAAAGGTCTTTAAAAGATATTGCCCCCATTTAGAAGCGTATTTTAGAACCCTGTATCATCACCAGCTTCAAGAACAAGCTTTCCTGATGAAGAATTAACAGTATGACCAGGAAGGCATCTAACCCCAGAAGTGATCCTGAAAATTTCAGTAGCGCTAAGTGACATGCTTGAAGATACGCACATGCTTTGGCATGCCTGGAAATGGCAGCCCTTTCCCACAAACTAGTTCTGTTATTAGTACTGCTACGTTTCTAACTGTGCTTGATACCTTCATAAGAGATACTTATTCCAACTACAGAAGTCTGAATAATTTAGTGTCTCCCAGAGATGTAAAAATGGAGATAAAACATGGGTAGCTTTCAGAATTCAAATAACTCGAACTAATTTCTGTCAACCTTCACTTTTTAATAAAAGATCCCATGTATTTTTAAATGAAGCCTTCTCCATTTCTAGCTCAGTTTATTACACAATATAAGAATGACGTTGCATTAACATGAGAAATAACCAAGTGCTGTTTAAAAATCTGAAGCTATTGTTTTCATTAATAGAATCAATTTCTAAACTAAGCCATGGGAATTTCAACATATGACGTGCTTCCTCACACTTAGCTACTAGTTCTCATTTTTTCCTTACAACATTCCATAGCAAATGTTGAAAGAAGGAGGAGCTGCCAAGCCGTAACATCTGTCATAAGATGAGAGATTGTCATCTAC
>NW_009260596.1:106433-139693 GCF_000687185.1 Egretta garzetta | reverse complement strand
TCAGTGCACGCATTTCCATTTCAAAAACTGCCATTGGTATTGAAGAAGCTTCAAAGAGGCACAGACACCACAAGGAGGTTTGAACTCATATGGAAAATCACAAATTTATATGGATAGGCCGTGGATTTTGCACAATTATCCAGTTAAAATTGTTTTTTATGTTTCAGAAAATACTACTTTTACATCATTGTAAGTCTTCAGTTAAATCTCATTTTCTCCATGGCCAAGAAATGTGGGCCTTTAATCACCATACTGTAGCTTCAGACATGGGTCATGACTGAAATCTGATTATTTGTTTCAGTTCAACAACCATGGAATGGGACTTTGCAGAGCACAGCACAAGAAAATGAGAAATATGTTATTCCTTATTTGCAAAGAAAGAAAGTGAAGGTTTATTGTGATGGGCAAACGCTGGGAGCAAGCCAGAGTCTTTGTTAATGTATGTCAGTGCTGATATGGCTTATAGATATCAGTAGAAGTTAAATAATCAACAGCAATACTCTGCTTTGCAGAATAAAAGAAATGCCAGCAGTACATGTTTGAAAAACATGAGCCTCTGGTAATTTCTGAAGTCAACCATGTCCCCCCAAACCAATGAACTGAAAAAGTGTGTGGGAAGGAATGATCCATCACAATCACACTGTTTTGTAAAAACTTGACTAAGATTGCAAAATAAAAATATTTTTTCAAGTGTGTCATATGTATATATTTTTATCTATATATACAACGTCTCTTGGCTTTCTTATTCCTATTCTGAATTTTTCATCTCATATTTGCTACTTCCTCCTATGTCTCATGAAAGCATTACACTAATTCATCACCTTTTCTGAATATCCACCACCACCCCTGCCGTAACATGGCAAAATTCAGAAGAGGTCCCTCACCAGCTCGGGCACCTGGTCCCTTCAACAGCTCTGCTGGCATACACAAGTGGCTCCTTCATATTGGAAAGGCTGCTACAGTGTCAGAACGATCTACATAAACCCTATGTTTAGCTTTTCATTGCTTGAATGCTGGTTTCCAGTCAATCTTTACTTCCAAGTCAGAGACTTTGTCATTATAAATGGAAGGAGGGAAAAGTGTTCTACTGTGCACACTTCACTCAAAAACATTACAGCATGCCTACAACTTTAAGTAGCTCATGTTAAGTCCCCACTGTTGTTACATGACTGCAATAGGTCTGCAAAATGTCTGCAAACTTTTAACTTATTTGAGTATATCTTATGAAAGCATCAACTTGCCTTAGTTGTGAGAGGTGCAGAGAAAGAATTCCTCTGCAGCCCAGCTGCAAGAGCAAGCACCTTGCAGACAGCAAAACCACCTGACCTCTGTCACTCTGGTTGCTTAGGCTGTGCAGGAAAAACACGCTGAAGTAAGTATTTTTCAAGGTCTGAACAAAAAAAGCAAGATTAATTTGTCAGTATAAACAGTAGGAGATGCAGGTTTAATTTTGGGGTTGGGGATTTTTGTTTCATTTTAATCAAGAGGCTGGCTCCTCTGCTTAAATTGGGTTTACTCTCAGCTATTTAATGGATTGAAGCCTCACATAGATTAAGACAGCTAGAAGAGCCCAAATCACACCTACAATTTAAGCTGAATGCAAGAACTCAACATGAAAAAACACCACATCTCCTTTTGGTGGACTCTTCAAAACCCAAATACAGTGTCTGAAAGAGACCCACTGCTTCTCAGTGAATGCAGCTAAGGGAACACAGCTCCGTCACCTGCAAAAACTAGTTCTACTGCTAAAATATTTGTCTGAAGAAAACAAGCTCTTTTGCATTTGTAAGTGCTGCTGGGGAAATCACCTCTGCTAATACAAAATAAAAATGAGAGAAACATTCCAAGGCAGGAAGGCCAAAAATAATGACAAAGAGGTGAAGCATACCTTTAACACACCACAATGCAGCTACCTATTACCATGGCAAAATTCAACTTCAGAAGAGATTTCTTGACAGCCAGCAGCTCCAGACCAGGGAAAAAAAAAAAAAACCAATAAAAACAAAAAAACAAAAAAACCCCACACCACTCCCATCAGCCAAAGAACTTCTCAGATTTCAAATCCAAAATCTAACCTCTACATGATCCATACAGTTTGGGGTTATTTATTTTAAAGTAAATTATATTTCTGAAGTGACATGTAGTGCATTTTCTACTGGTATGATGGCTTCCACACTGGACAGGTTATGTTTAAAGAAAAAATGTTTGTTCAGGGCTGTCAATTAGAAAAATTGTGTATTTCAGTTAAGCTGTGTTCTTACTTAGAAATAATTCTTGTTTTCTTCTTAAAAGCAGATTGAATTTACAGTCTGCTATTACATAGGTATTTCAGTTGTTCTAAAACCACCTCACTTGGGGGGCCGAGTAGTGGCATCCCCTCTCCTGTGCTCTCGTGTTACTGAAGTCAGGCTAAGTACATGCTGGCTGCGTGACAGTTAACCAAGATTTGGTTAACTTCACATCAGTAACCCCAGGATTTTGTGGAAATTCTTCACAACTTTCACAAAACTTAAGGGGAGGGAAGAGGTGCCAGATGTTTCCAAACTAAGCCACTTTAAAATGGGAGAGTATACAGAAGACACTGACACAAAATAATTTGCTGATTTAGGACCATGTGTTTGCACTTCATATAAAGCTACTTTTTCATCCAATTTGATAAAAAGTTCCCAGCATGATACTAGGTCATTGCACTGCTGTAAAGATGAGGCCTTCTGTGCAAAATAGAAAACCAAGGCTCTGACCATTACATTCCTTTAAAAATAAATAAATAAAATATCTACAAGATCTGTGGTTTTTTGGGGGAGAAAAAAAACACCACCCCAAACATGATAGGCCAAGGGCTGATGGATCAATCTCACACACCCACACAATCATAATCTTTTAAAGTGGGTTGGGGTTTTTTTTCCTGCATTTGTCAACCCAAACTATGTGTTAGGTGACAGTAGCAGTGTCTCATCCCATAAGAGACAGCAGAAATTCTTTAACCTACCTGACTGGGAAACTGCAAGGTTCGTATTTGTAGATTTTTAAAAGCCTTGGGTAGAAATCCAGATTAGTGAATGTTTGGTATTAACAATTCTTGTAAAACTCATGAACCTTAAAAACGTCTGTGAACATCTTAAGCTAAAATATGGAGTGAGCTTCCAAGACTAATTTGTGTTGGCAATGTTCAAGACAGAATTACAAACAGATGTTCTAGGTCTGTCTGAAAAACTAAGGGATTTGGGGGATAAAAGTCTTCTGAACAATTAATGATGTTGCCAAAATAAATAAATGTGCAGTCATCTGCTAAAACTATATATATATTAACACATAACCCCAAACCAAATCTTATAATCTATGAAAATACTGAATAGATTAACATAAGATAGGCAGTGCCAAGACAGTTGTTTCAGGACACAAAATCAACTCTCTTTTAGGGTGGAAATATGATATACTTAATAGTACCACCACAGATTAAAAAAAAAAAATACACATGGGAAAAAAGAACAACTGAGACTTGGACTCTGTAAAATACTTAAGAATGAATGACTCTAAAATCAGAGCCTTAGCTAAGGACAGAAAACAGATAACAGATTACCAATTTATTAACATTTTTACATGGCCTTAGAAGGTGCTTTTATTTTCACAGGGATACTGACTTTGAAAAGAAAATTAGATTTAAAAACAAAATAAGAAGTGCAAATATTTTAGCATGTTGGGAAGAAAAAATAAATCCTAAATGCAGTATGTCATTGCATTTAATTTGTGAAGTATTAAAATAACATATTAAGTGTACCCTAAACCAATTACAAACAGACAAATTGGCAGGATAAAGCATCCTACCATCCTATAATGCTTACAATGTTTAACTGGAATTCTTATAAAGACATAAACCAAAAAGCAGATTAAGTCCATTTCTGTAGTAGATTTGTGTGTTTTTAAAAGGGAGTTACTCATTCTTCGATCTCTTCTACTCTTACAATTTGTTCATTCTGCATAATTACTAAGAAATACCACAACTCTCATAGCTATGACTTAAAGAAACCAATTAAGTTCCCAAATACTAACTTGATTTAGAGTTAGAACTGTTTAAGCACATTTTCTAAGATGACAAAATTCTGTTTATGAAGGCATACTTAGGCTGTGTACATCGAAAACATTTACCCATTAGCATTTTCTAGTGGAAAACATGCTTTTCTGGATGAGTGGACAGCTGCAGGTAAAAACACTGGATAACAGCAACTACGTAAATGAAAGGAAGTAAGCCACAGATTTCTGGGAACAAGAACTGATGTTTTCTCCAGTGCTGAATTCTGAGTCCAGAAGACAAAACTTACATGTTAAGAGTACCATAACCTTGCTCAGCAATGGACTTCTCTTGTACCACAGAGCTATCTGACAAAGTTTTCACCGACTACATTAGTGCAGGATGAAGGCAGCCAAGGAAAACCAAGTTACACAATCGTGTTACTTTCTTCCAGTCAAGGATTGCTCTCCTCTGACCAGTGAAAACGTAAATTAGCATTGACACCAAAATAATCATCTCTAGGTTTCAGGTCAGACCAGAGTAGATCAACTGCATGCTGATGCACTGCAAAAAAAAAAAAAAAAACCCACTGCCTAATGACAATGGTTGGGGCAAACGGGGCAATTTGTGAGCTGCAGCCTCTTGTGCTATGACCCAACTGAAACCAGCAGTCAACCCAGCAAGTCTACAGCTTCAGGCAGCTGTGGTACTCCCCAGTCAGTCATTCTACAGCAGACACACACATTCAGGTAGTATGTTTTGTAACAAAAACAACCCAAACCCTTGACTGGGGGGGAAGAAGTCTACAAAAACTTCAGCACTAATGGAAAGCTGTTTTAGTGATCACTATTCATAAACCAACCAGCTACACAGTGATAGCTACTACTACAGGAAGTAGTCTGTCCTCCAAATTTAAGAGTCACTCACATGTTTGTCAATAACTACTAATGCTAGAAGCATATCTTTGATTCAGGGACCGAGAAAACAAAGGAAAAGAAAAAAAGCAGGTATAGATTAGACCAGCCTAAGGAGAGCTTTCTGAAGATTTTCAATTAAAATTAACAGACAAGTTTTGTGGGGACCATTCTCGGGACCCCTCGTAACTCCAAGGAGAAAGCAGAGTGCAGCTGTGGGAAGATGCTTACACCACAACTCAGCATAGCTCACAGAACCATAAAACCAGTTATGTCATGCAAAACCTCCAGAAGTCACCTCAGCCCACCTCCTGGCCAAAGCAGGGCTGACTTCAGAAGTTGATCAGGTGTAACATAATCATATGTTCTGCTTAATTGTAAGCACCACTGAAAATCCCACAATCATCAACTCTACTGGTCTTGCTATACATCTATATATCCATCCCTCTGTAATGAGTCCAAACCATTTATTTGTACTGGTGAGCAGCTACCAACATGAGTTGGGTCCCCTTTCCTGGGTGTCACCAAAAGAAATCCCACTGAGCCACTAACACTCAAATTGCCACCGCTGGGATCCAGCAGCAAGTACAGAGAATCAAGGGTGAGCATAGAGGAATGGAGCAGACCACGCTTGTGAGAGCTACTGGAAGAGGTGACTATTTAGCATTGATAAGCATAGGTCATATACATTACCTGATAATTCAGTTCTTTCAAACTGTCTGAATACTCAATAAAGGAACACTCACCACATATTTTCACAGTCTCTTTCCACACAAGAACAACAACAACAACAACAAAAAAACCCACACCAAAACTTTTGCTAACCCACTCCCTCCCCCCCCCAAAAGACAAAAAAAAACCCACAAAAAAGAAGCAGCAGACAAAAAAAAAAAGCCCTTTATATATCCACACATTCAATTGTATTCTTGGGGATGAACAGATGGGAAAAGTGGTAACTAACAGCACATACAGACCCCTCATTATAAAAAAAAAAAAATAAAATAAAATCAATAAACATTTACCCCAAAAATAATTTGGTATCTACATATAGCAGATATTTTGTAATATTTTGTTATATAGCCAGGAAGCTTACTACATTTAGAACACAAACCCAAAATGCTTGCAATAACCCACTGAGTACAAAACTTAAAATTGTTAGCAACAGATCCATTACCTAGCATTCAATAACTGCACAACTACTGTTAAAAAAATAAAGTAGTTCTTCATCTGACGAAACAATTTAGCAAGTCTCTCTGAAAAAGGACGGGACATCCATATACGATAACCTTGTGAATTCGTGGCAGAGATTCCTCCATCCATCATACCAAAAGGAAAGGAAAGGTTATACAAGTTAATAGATAAAGAATATCCATGACTGACTTCTGTATTTCACTACACACACAATATCTTTCAATGATCACTGAGCTGTTGGAAAAAAATATATGAATCAATGCTTTCTTCATGTTCAAAATACAAAACTATGAAGACAGACTGCATAATTATACAAATCCTCACTGCAGTCCACAATGCCAAGACTGTATTTTTTTACAATAACAAACAGAGGACAAGCATATCCTGAACTAGAGAGGCTCAAGCGTCAGTGATGGCTCAAATACAAGATGTAACCTCAAAACCTACATTCTCACATTAAAGGTTATTTTTTTCCAATACGATACTTGCAATTATGCAAGACAGCTTTCTGCCCAAATCCTCCTCCCTCCCTCTCTTTGCAGGGAAGGGGAACTTTTTCTCCCCCACAGCTGATCACTTGCAGGTTTGATTCTTCTAGAGGTCAGGGCTTCCACGCACTGAGCAAATGAACCTCTAAAGAAGCAGGAATAAATGAATTTCACTCATTTCATTGCTTTGAGTTCTGTGCAACTGGTCATTTTCTACAAACCTGGAAGAGGCGCTGGACCAGTGTCACAAATTCTTGAAAATTTCCAAGTACCGTGGCATTGGCATAGATTCTGAACTCACATTAACAGTAGGAGTTTAACTTTTATTTTTTGGGCAGCAACAAAACCGAGAAGGAAGTAAGAAACAAGGTAAAAATGTCAAGTAGTCTGCAAGGAATGAGGCAAAGCAGACAGGAAAACCATGCAACCTTTGAAAATTCATGCTCAAAAGAGCCCAGGGGCAGTGATTTAGGGGAAGAGCCTGGCAGCAGACCAGCATTCGAAGGCCAGCCCTGGAGCAGCAGCACCTGCAGCGCTCTGCCTTTCCACCACTGTTTAGTGAGCAAATACCAGAAGAACGGACACGGCAGCACACATGGACACACGCACCCTGCTCTCCAAGGCCATGCTGCCTCTCCCATTTCACAGGAGCAATTTGGTGCCCCCCCAAATTTCTCTTGCTACCACTGCTGCTGCAAAATCCTTTTATGTTTCCGAGGCTTCAGTGAGCTCAAACAAGTATCAACCAAGCCCTGCCAGTGGCATGGGTATTACACAAGAGACAGACAGACTAAACTTAGTGCTACACACGGAACCACTTTAAAGGAAAACAAAAGCAGATAACCTGTGAAGATTTGGAACTTAATGGAAGACGAACTCTAGAATAAACACTCGCAAGTCAGAGTAGTAAAGCAGGTCTCACAGATAGTCTTTTTAGGCATTTTACCTCCTCTCATTTGTATTTCATCCCATGATGCACTTTAATAAAATTTGGCAAGAAAATCTTCCAGCAAAATAACAGTTGAGCTGTGTTTGCATGCCCCGCAGGAGTCACACAGAGACCCGTGCTCTCACTAATGTATATAAATGACTGCCTGAAGGTTGCACAGATGCTCCAGTGTGCATCTGTACTGATGATGTGGTCATTTTGAAAAGCCCTTTCCCAATCTGTTAAGAATACCTGCTTCTAGTTTCCCAACTGGGGGAATAAGCTTCACCATCAAATGGCTTACTGATAATTGCCTCATGTTCAATCTGTTATGAATAAAATGCATGATACTCCTGCCTCACTTTGAGGAACAGTTGCACATAAAGCAGTTGGAGAACTGACAGTAGCATTTAGGTAGATGATAAACACGGCAATTTAATACACTTTAGAGCTTGCACTTTGATTCTTCTATGAAAGTCATGTGGCTTTTAACAGCTGATAAATTTTCCCCTCCAACATGGCTCCAACCATCCTGCCTGTGAGCACTAATTATGGAGTAATCAATGTTAACCCATACTCCTTGCTAAATGGTTTACAAAGAATGAATAATAAAAGCCTACTGCAAATGGAAACAGATTACCTTATTACCATAGATTCTGGGTCTGCATTCAACCATTTCCTATCAAAGATAACAAGAATTAATCCACAGTAAAATTTCTTCTCCCTCTCTCTATTCAGATAGAAGAGAGAATTGGCCACTTACTGCTTATGCACACAGGGTTGAATAACCTTGATCTAGCAGCCTGTTGACTAATAATCATAAACAATATAAAGACAATTTAAAATTTAAGATCACAGGGACAAAGAATTGTTGCACATACCACTGCTATTTCCACATTATTCCATTTGTGTACAATGATTTACCATAGCCCATGTGCCAAAAATGTCCCCTATAACGCAAAAAGCTGCAACAATACAGAAGAATGTTACAGCAAACCATAGTACCAATCATGTCCAGGCACATATTCAATACTTTGTTTTTAAAGCATCTTGTTGCTTAGTCTCAAAATCATAGGAGTTGTTAAAAATATACCAGATGCTGTAAGCAGCAGAGAAAAACTTGATACAGTTTTACTGGAATAATTTTAAGAACTATTTTAAAACACAGTACTTCTGGAAAACACTAGAGATGTTCTATGGTGTATTCTGAAAATGGGAAATAGCATTTATGGTGGCAGAACTCAGTCTTACAACTGCACTCACATTATTGAATAATCTTTCCTGGTCTGCCTCTCTGCTTTGTAAAAATCTTCATTATAAAACTTTCCCAGCTTCATACAGTCAGAAGTTTCTGAAAACAAAAATCCATCCACAGTGAATCTTTTTCAGAATACTTTGTCATTTAATTAATAATGATGAATAGGGAAAAAAAGTTGTTCACACTTTAATAATTATTGGTTCACTCAGCTTGGGAAAAGTCAAAATTTTCATGAGTGTAATCACTGCAAAAGGAGGAAATGGTATGAAGGACAAAACGATGTTACAGTTGTTTCTGGTCATTTTGAAACTGCCCCTGCCGTACACCAAATAAATTGTAATGTTGAACTGCGAATGCCAAATGCAGATCCCACATTACAGTGGCTGAGCAACTTACAACATGAGCAGGGCTACTGAAGTCAAAAAAAAGAGTCTAATCCTGTAGGCAGAATACTGCAGTAAAGTGGAAACACTGGCACATGCTTTAACAGGATTTGCCCGAGTAACAGGAGGAGCATTGCTGCAACAACCAGCGCCACAGCCCAGGCTGATGTGCTTTGCCAGCAGCTTGGCTCCCACAGGGATGCTGACTTTCCAGGAGAGCCCCAGGACTCGCAGTCCCAGGGGCACTGGCTTTGCTCAGCAGGGGCAGTAGCTCAGAGAGACTGGGCTCTATGGGTCTGGTCTTCTCCGTTGCCCCATGTCTGCTCTTGAAAGGTGACAACTCTTACGGGTTATTGATAGGAATAACCCCTTGTCCTGTGCCCTCAGGTCTGGAAGCCTGGACCTCATCTGTCTTGTGCTTCAAGAGCCACCAGCCTTAACCCAAGGCCAGGAACAGATTTTTAAGCCTCTACGCCAGACAAACTTGTTTCAAAGAAAACCAAGAAAGTTTATGCCATGGATTTCACATGCTGTTACACTGCAGCTCGTCATTTAATTTTTCAGATGCTCTGCCACTCTCATCTTAAAATTGGGGGTGGAAAAAAAAAGAAATAGAGTCTCTTCAAGCAACCCTGGTAGATAGAAATGCGATTCCTACTACTTCCTACATTGCTGATTTCAATGTTGTGTTCATTACACGTGCCTAGGAATACCACTTAAGTAGCACTGGGTATCAAAAAGCTTTAAGGGAGGTGCCATGAAACAGGCAGGCTCAAAGACGTCCCATAGCAAGCCAGCACAAAGGAGATGGATGTGAAGGGGCACCAGCCTGCTCCAGGGTCACAGCTCAGAGCTACGGGCATCTCCATAAGGAAGGGGACAGGCACACAGAAAGGAAAAAGAAGGGGTGGGGAACAGCACCATCCCGGTTCATCAAAATACTGGCAGCCCTTCTGCGTCCACTCAGTGAAGAAGCAGAAACTGGTCTCAGGCAGAAGCACTGAACTCCAGCAGTGCGGTTTTATTGTGCCCACAATTCTGACAACTTCCCCATCTGTCTGTCTGTGTACTTGCACACACTTCAATGTTTGCAGGCAAGGTCCTTCTCAGGGGCAGGATTCAGCAGTGCTGCTCCCAGGTGGGAGAGGGATGATTTAGCTGCCTTAACTATGAAACAGGTTGTCCTGATAGTCTATTTTTATTTTACAGAGGCTTTATAATCATCTATGATTTTTTTTTCCCCTGTACAAGCCTCCTTCAAATATATGTGTAGATTTGGATTTCACAGAAGCTGATGATGAGTCAACAACTGCAGGTGATAAAGCCCAAACTTCTGTCAGAAAAATAAGTGTTGATAACATAACTATCCTGTAGAGGATAGGAATAATTTGCAACTAAACTGAGCTTTAAATGCAACTAAATTAAGTACCCAGCTGCTATACAAAAACTGTCTCAGAATAATTACATTCCTACTCCAAGAAGAAGAGAAAATGATTATTTGAACATATATCCAGATGTGGAAGTGACTGAAGTTACTTTTTGTCACTGAATATTTTTAATATTCAATATTTTAACATATACACATACCAGAATCTCTCAAATATTTACCATCCAACCATTCTTGGCCAGAAATACTTTGTAAAAGCTGTAAAAACTATTTAAAAGGCAATCTGTTAAAGTTTCCATTGAAAATAGCATGATTTCCCTTTTTCCTGCCTATTTACCCATCTAAAAATGAGACAGACAACATTGGCTCAAAAGACAAACACTGAATGAGATAAGATGTTATCATCACACTTGTAAATTTAGAGTGAATGGGTTCAACATGAGTTATACTGTACAGAATAAGAGCTATGTGTTACATTCCCTTCTTGCTATAAGGATTGCTACTACAATAATGTTATAGTCATGAAAGTATTATCATTTTAAATACTAATGGTAGGCATAAATAGCTAAGGCAAATAGCCCCAAAACAAGTTGTCAAGCATTTTTTAACCCTTTAAAAAATTTTCAAGGGATACTACTTAATGCTGTGCCTGTTGATTATAACCCGATTTTTTTTTCCTTTGTTTACCAAAAATGGGTCAGTCATAGTGTAATTTTTGTTCAGACATGAAAATGCATGTTCTTTTTTTCTTGGAGGTTTTTTCCTGCTTTTTCTAGGGGCCATGTGGCAGCAGCCCAGCCAACCAATTAAAACAAAGATTTAAAATGGCATTTGGCAAACACATAACTTTTGTTTTTTATAAGACGGTCATAATATTAAAAACAAACACATTGACTATGAGCTACACACTAGAAAGCAAAAGTAATGTTTCTGATAATTGATAGCTTTTTGGAAGAATTATCTGTGAACTTAAAATCACCTTGAAGGTTATAAACGTCTAAAATTGTTTGTACTAGCAAACCTATCAGATAAGGGCAAAGGGCATGGTGACCACTGTCAAATTAATTGTTCAATCAAGAATCGGTAAGTAAAAGGCATTAGCTCTGTTATGCTCCATTGCATACAGTTACATCTTTAATAACTGCCCCGTGGGAGTTTATGGATCCTACATGACCTCTGTCAAAACTCAATTGACTTCTTCCCTGCAAATTCTATTAGAATTGGTGCCTGCATCGCTGCCCACAATAATCAAGAGCAGAGAGCCTGATTTATGAATAAGCATTTTTGTTTTAGTCTAACTCAATAGGATACAAAAATAGATGAGGTTATGAGATGACTGTTTAAAAAAAAAAAGTCAACTACATCCCATTCTATACCACAAGTTAGAAAAGAGTTTTTAAATTCTAATTTAAAAAAAAAAAAAAAATGGAAATGCTTCAGGAACAAGAAAGGGGGAGGGGAAAGGAAAAAGAGTTTTGTCTAAATACTGGCCTTTTGAAAAGTACCAGGGTCCACAAAAAAAGTCATAAACAACTAATATAGTGTGCAAATGTAATGGTCCAAATGTTCTGAAGTTTACCTACAGCAAGAAGCATTATTTCTACAGAATATAAAAGTTCCTAATAGGAGCAAAACTGATTAATTTATTGAGAAAGCATATGCTATTTACTAAGAAGTTTAAAGATCTGGGTTAAGGCTTTTTCAGAGACTTGGAAATCCCAAACAAAGAGCCCATAATTCTTCTTTCATTTTCTTGAAGTTATTGACATTCCTCAGCTATAAATATTTAGCACTGTTCAACTATTCAGCTCAGCTCATAATTTTTAGGCATTAAAACTGACCAACAACGTAAAATCTTCGTAACATAAGACATCTCATAACACAGATAGTGGTACAACAAAGGTACTAATTGAAGTTTAGGTATTTCTTTTCCATTATCATCATTTTACTCTTGAATTTCTACAGTGTAGACCTTCCTACAAAGAAGGATCCAAGTAGCTTTATGAATAGAAACTGCTTTCATAATTATGAAAGTTCGAATAAAAATCTGCTAGAAATAATTATCAAATGATGAGCAGTACATGCTTACAGAAAAGAAGCAGATAAATTTTTTAGCCAAATATACTTGTGATACATGGGACAATGAAAGCAAGAGACATCAGCTATAGATTTTTTCATGGAAATAAGACAGTGACTGAAAAGAACATATGACCATACTAAAAGTTCAGGAGGTTACAATGAAGATGGTAGATGTCAGGATGGGCCCATTCTCAGGAATGTTTACACTTACAGAAAACAGAAGGCCAATATAACACAAAGTGCAAGAGGTAAGTGGACTACATCAAAAACATAAAAACATTTAACCTTTGCTAGTTTAAATTCACCTTGGAAACTATTTGAAGCCATGCAAAGATACTCTGATTTCAAAGAGCAAGGTAACTTTAAACACTTGAACTAGATACCAAGACAGAAGCTCTGAAGGAGTTAAGCGGCCGGTGTAGAGTCTGAAGGGAACACTTTGAAAAGTCCCAATCACAGGAACGATGCGCCTGCAACTCACGGGTACGAAAACTTGCAAATGCAACTGAACTGACATTGAGCGCAGAGCCTTGCATAGGCTGACTTCACTATCCTGACAGGAAAACCTCTTTGCTGTTTTGTTTTAAACAGCTAAATCCTTCCAGTAAATGCAGTAGCTGCATCATAATTGTAACCAGAGAGCAACCAATCTCCCCGAGTTCATAGAAAAAACCACACAGTTCATTAACCATGTAATTATCTTTACTGCCATCATCCCAACCACTAAAAGTCAAGATGCATCCCTCTCAACCAGGCTTGCCTCACTGTAGCTTTATGAATCCAAAACTCATCTCTAAATCAAGTGTATCTAAAACTTGGATTAAAGGCAGCAAAAGCCAGATTCAGGTTAATGCATACTGGTTGTCAGAAAGCCACATATTCATAGTGAGTTTTTCTTTAAGAAGAAATCAAACAGGTTTGTAGCCAAAATGTGCAGTATCTGTAAGAACGTAAGCAAGCCCATCTGAAGAATTCGACATTTAGCCTTCCCTCCATAGTGCACAGGTGCTTAACTGCAAAAATATCTTGGAAGATCTGACCAGATCAGCTGGTTACCATTGTTTGGCTACCTACATAGAAAGTGTTGCTCTTAAAACACTTTCCTGGACAACAAACTTCTCTTCCCTTGCTCTCTCTCTCATGATAAGCGATCTGCACAGGCATTTGCATTGCAGCCATCCAAGCTACACGCGCCATCCATTACAGCAAAGGGTCAGTTAAGAGCATTGGCCAGCATACTGTGCCACCCCACTCAAAGTAAAGCAAATTTCTCCACCTAATGCTTCATTTCAACACTTTCAAACCATGCATCCTAACAGCTTTGCGGGGCACAGAGGGGCTCAGCACACCCTTAGCCTCACAGAGTATGCCTTCATATGGTATCACTGCATTTCCTTCTGTAAACTTAATTAACAAAGCAGACGTTTGTGTTCCAAAATGCAAACCATATTCTAAGAAGAAAAATATCTAGAAAAAAACATATTTCAAAATCTAAATAAAAGTATAAGAGCCCTAAATATGGAAGGATTTATGAAAGCCCCTATGCCAGCATAAAATTTCAGTCCATGAAAGATACAGTTACTGAGACCAATTGGGAGTAAGATCAGAACAGGAAAACAAGAAAAAAAAACTTGGTATATTTGGACATCTTCAAATTGCTTTAAGTATCATGGATAGAAAACAAAACAAAACACAAACCACCCGCAACAGACATCTGCCATACATGGAAAACAAACAATCAACATTTTTATTTTAATTCTGCCTCGCAGACAATATTTATGTGGGCTTATTAATTGCACTTGCAAAATGCACTGCTACCAAGCCTATGGTACACAAAGTATTTAATATATATGCAAAACTTACAACTTTAACCAAAATTAAAACTCGTAAAAATAAGCTAAGACCATATGGCAGAAAAACTACCCAGTGTCTACATATGACCATCATTATAATCTTTAAAAGAATATAGAATATTTTCGATTGCCTATGAATATTAGAATTGTATCCATTTACTTGGAAGAGCTTACACAATGATTGTAGTGGTTGCAGGATGCCTAGAGTCTGTCAAAATTTCTGGCTTACTGTCACTACTGTATTTTAAATACTCTGAAGAGTGATTACAAGTTTAAACCTACCTTTTAAGGAAAAAAATCCTGCTTCAGTGGGAGGACTCAATATTACACATCAATTAGAAAGTCAATCATTATGTTCTCACAAAGAGTTTTCTTAATGAAAGAAATTAAAGGAATACTCAATCTGAATAAATTCATTTGCCCAGGATGAAATACATTACCCAGGATTAGTGTACTTAACTTGAAACAGAATTATCTTTTTTTCTTCCTATTATAAGTACACCCTTGAAAATGTCTCCATTTGTAATAACAGATGGCTTTTCATCAGAAACCACAGACAAACAGTCTCAAGTCTATTTTTAAATGCAGAACTATATTTGAAATAACAGTTGCATAGCAAAAGAAATTCTAATCTTTGGATAGAAAAGTTTGCTCTTGCAAACTAAAGCCATCCTTCCTGAACCAAAAAAACACTCACAGCACTCCAAACCTCCTCAGCCATCACTCAGTGGTATTGGGGCCACAGATACCCAACGTGCATGAATACCTGACAAACAGCTTGGCAGCTGAGTGATGAAAACCCCACAATTTAACAATTAGCAGTGAACCTACTAACAGCACCAAAAGATTAATTGAGACTTTAAAAGAAATGTTAGTCTTAGCACAGTACACAATTTCAGTCAGTCTACACTATTTGAAATCATAGAATCATAGAATGTTTTGGGTTGGAAGGGACCCCTAGAGGTCATCTAGTCCAACCCCCCTGCAGCAAGCAGGGACACCGCTAACTAGATCAGGTTGCTCAGAGCCCCATCCAACCTGGCCTTGAATGCTTCCAGGGATGGAATATATATATATATAATGTTTGACTCCTGAAACCCAAATTGATGGGGGGGGTGGAAGGGAGAGTTATAATCAGAAGACATTTGTAACTTGACTTCACTGGTTAGCATAGAGAAGAAAAGACTGAGGTGGGATCTTTCTTATCAATGTCTATAAATACTTGGAGCATGTAAAGGTGATGGAGCCCGACTCTTCTCAGTGGTGCCCAGTGGGAAGATGAGAAGCAATGGGCATAAACTGAAAAACAGGTGTCCTGGTTTTGGCTGGGATGGATAGAGTTAATTTTCTTCCTAGTAGCTGGCACAGTGCTGTGTTTTGGATTTAGAAGAATATTGATAACACACTGATGTTTAGTTGCTGCTAAGTGGTGCCTGGACCGGTCAAGGACCTTTTCAGCTTCCCCTTTTCTGCCATGTGCACAAGAAGCTGGGAGGGGGCACAGCCAGGACAGCTGACCCCAACTGGCCTGGGTCCAGCCCCCAAGGGCTATTCCAGACCATATGACGTCATGCCTGGGGGAAGTTGGCTTTATTAATTGCACTTGCAAAATGCACTGCTACCAAGCCTATGGTACACAAAGTATTTAATATATATGCAAAACTTACAACTTTAACCAAAATTAAAACTCGTAAAAATAAGCTAAGACCATATGGCAGAAAAACTACCCAGTGTCTACATATGACCATCATTATAATCTTTAAAAGAATATAGAATATTTTCGATTGCCTATGAATATTAGAATTGTATCCATTTACTTGGAAGAGCTTACACAATGATTGTAGTGGTTGCAGGATGCCTAGAGTCTGTCAAAATTTCTGGCTTACTGTCACTACTGTATTTTAAATACTCTGAAGAGTGATTACAAGTTTAAACCTACCTTTTAAGGAAAAAAATCCTGCTTCAGTGGGAGGACTCAATATTACACATCAATTAGAAAGTCAATCATTATGTTCTCACAAAGAGTTTTCTTAATGAAAGAAATTAAAGGAATACTCAATCTGAATAAATTCATTTGCCCAGGATGAAATACATTACCCAGGATTAGTGTACTTAACTTGAAACAGAATTATCTTTTTTTCTTCCTATTATAAGTACACCCTTGAAAATGTCTCCATTTGTAATAACAGATGGCTTTTCATCAGAAACCACAGACAAACAGTCTCAAGTCTATTTTTAAATGCAGAACTATATTTGAAATAACAGTTGCATAGCAAAAGAAATTCTAATCTTTGGATAGAAAAGTTTGCTCTTGCAAACTAAAGCCATCCTTCCTGAACCAAAAAAACACTCACAGCACTCCAAACCTCCTCAGCCATCACTCAGTGGTATTGGGGCCACAGATACCCAACGTGCATGAATACCTGACAAACAGCTTGGCAGCTGAGTGATGAAAACCCCACAATTTAACAATTAGCAGTGAACCTACTAACAGCACCAAAAGATTAATTGAGACTTTAAAAGAAATGTTAGTCTTAGCACAGTACACAATTTCAGTCAGTCTACACTATTTGAAATCATAGAATCATAGAATGTTTTGGGTTGGAAGGGACCCCTAGAGGTCATCTAGTCCAACCCCCCTGCAGCAAGCAGGGACACCGCTAACTAGATCAGGTTGCTCAGAGCCCCATCCAACCTGGCCTTGAATGCTTCCAGGGATGGAATATATATATATATAATGTTTGACTCCTGAAACCCAAATTGATGGGGGGGGAAGGGAGAGTTATAATCAGAAGACATTTGTAACTTGACTTCACAAAATTGGAAGCTCCTCTGATTCCCACCACTGACACTTATAAGCTGCTATAAGTAAAGCCTAGCTACATAGCGTAACAAAAGCACACAGATACTGGTAAATAAATCCTATCAAACCAGCTTCTATAAACAGCTTCATAAAAATACATAATGTAAGCTTCTGTCCTGGTTTTGGCTGGGATAGAATTAATTTTCTTCCTAGTAGCTGGCATAATGCTGTGGTTTGGATTTAGCATAAGAAGAATGTTAGTAACACTCCGATGTTTTAGTTGTTGCTGAGCAGTGCTTACACTAAGTCAAGCACTGTTCAGCTTCCCCTGTTCTGCCATGTGCACAAGAAGCTGGGAGGGGGCACAGCCAGGACAGCTGACCCCAACTGGCCTGGGTCCAGCCCCCAAGGGCTATTCCAGACCATATGACGTCATGCCTGGGGGAAGTTGGCTGGGAGAGAGCAACTGCTGCTTGGGACAAGCTGGGCATTGGTCAGCAGATGGTGAGCAACTGCATTGTGCATCACTTGTTTTGTATAGTCTGTATATTCTCTTATTATTTTTATCATCTTTTTCCTCTGCTGTTTTATGAAACTGTCTTTATCTCAACCCACGGGCTTTACTTTTTTTCCCCAATTCTCTCCCCCCTGCCCCTGGGAGGGGGGGGAGTGAGTGAGCGGCTGTGTGAGAGGCTGCCTGACAGGTTAAACCACAACAACTTCATTCTACCAAAACCACTTCACCCTTTGTCTTTTATACCTCCTGGAACCAAACCAATCCAGTTTTTGAGTTCAAGATGCATGCCTTAGGTAGTAATGTAATACTAACAGGCCTTAAGTTTACTTCTACCAGTTATTCTTACCTTCAGTTTCCAAAAAAAATCCTGAATTTTGAGTAAACTTGAAAATACATACCTATATTTGTATGCATTTAAAAGTTATTGCTTATGCTCAGAAGCAGACTTCTAACATAAACACCCAACTCAAATTTATAAGCCAACAAAGTTTGAAACCTAATCTTTATCTTTTATTGTGTTTGTTACATAAACCAATATGAAAGAGTAACTGGAAATCACAGTCCAGCTATTTGTCACTATTCTGCACAAGCACGTGAGAGCCCCATTAAGTGCTGTACTGCAGGCACCCAGTGAACAGCATAGCCCCATCACTGAATCCTTACCAAAACAATACCCTCTTGTGAGGAAGCCCACTTATTTGTAACAGGAACACAATAAAGAGCGAGCTTGCTCCTCTCATGGTCTTGAAGAAATCAAAACTGTCTCCTCTAGTGGGACAGTGCCCATAGTTCAGTAAATTCACTGTATGTGACAGACTGAATACAGATGACTTGCAGCTATAAACATGTCTGGGACTGTTCCCCGTAATCTTTGAATAAATTTGCATATATTCTCATTGATTTAGATTGTTCTATAGAAGAGGACAACCATAGCATCATCTTGGATAATAATTCTACTGGGTTTAAAATAAGACATGAACTACCACAAAAATTCATATTAAAGAAGAACCCATAAAAATTCATAACTGACTCTTGAGGAAAAACGGATTCATGCAATATCAGATACAGCTAAGGCAGTTGTAAAATAAACACAAATTAACAAACAGACCTAGGACAATTTGCATATCATGAAGCCCAGATCCAACATTTAACTGAAGTAAACTCCAAGGTTCATACCCTAATTAATAAGAAACAAAGCAGGGTTTGCTCTGTTTCTTGTTTAGTATTAGCTACACATACAGTTTCTAGATAAAAGGGGGAAGCTTTGGGCTTTTAGCCACACTGTGCCTGATGGGAACAGGCAGTAGAACAAGAAGAAGAAAGCCATCAATCTCACCCTGCCTTTGGGCCACCAGCTGCTGCTGGGCTGCAAAGCCCCAGCTATGTTGCATATCCTGGTTCTCTAGCTCTAGTTAGTTATAGCCCAATCAACAAAATAGGTCTCCTCAGACCTCCCTGCAACCATTTCCTTTGTGTCATTTCTGCATTAATCTACTGTAATGCATTTTTTACCCAGTGTTATTCTTGAAGGCCAGCTGAGACTTCCTGTTATTTCAGGATACTGCAGCCAGACTGCTGAGGGAAATGGGTTGGTATGCGGAGTCTACCTTCGCTTCTTCAAACACCCTGGTTCTCAAACATTTCTGGTTGCAGTTACAGTCAACTGGAAATCAGTGCGGTGAGCCAAGACAGATGCAACGTCCATGCTGTTCTTCTGAAAGACGAGCGGCAGAATTAGCCTTCCCCTGTCAGTCACCCAGACCTGAAATAACACAGAACGGTAGCACAGCACACGGCTGAACTGTGCGCTGCAGTCCTGCAACTTCCAATTAAGATATTAGTGGGGTGGGGAGGGGAGGTCTGTGCATCTTTAAGGCACACCTTTAAAGGACACAGGAAACTGAAGGGTGCATACTATAGCAGGAGGTCAGTAGCATATTCTGCCTTCTTGGTTTTGTTTTGTTGGGGTTTTTTGTTTGGGGTTTTTTTTAAACCAGAATATGATCTGGGGTGTCACTAGGCAGCATGTTAGAGGGGACATTCTGACAGCTCCACATGGGGTAGCAACCCATTGCTTACTAAAATCGGTCCATTCTCTTGGTATTCAGAGAACAAGCTCACCTGCCCTCTGCAGAGGCACGCAGTGACAGCAGTAGCCATCACATGGTGCCCTTAACTTTCAGTTCTTGATCTCACCCTTCTGTGGACCCCTGCCCCACAAAATAACTGGCTTAGGCAGCCAGGGACATTCCCTTTTAAAAAAACATATTTCATTTTGTTCACAAACAAGATTGCTTTTGCGTTATTTTAGCCTAGTTTCTCCTACACTTACAGAATGCAACCAGTAACAGCTGAGCAATGCTCTCCCCCTTATAGCTCACTAGTTAGTGATGCACAGCCCTCACCAGAACTGTTACTGGTTTTTTGTTGTTTGGTTTTTCAGCAGAATGGGATTTGTTTCTTGTTACCACAGAACAGCTGAAGAATACATGATGTCAAGCTGCCTCTTGTTTCATGACGCAAACTAGTCTGAGAAAAATGTCACTGAAGGATTAAAAATAGTCCTGAATTGCAAAACTAAAGTTAAATATAAGCTCTGTCCTTCTCCATGGCATACTAGAAATTTTTTTTTTTTTTCATCCAGTATGTATGACAACCATGAAGATCATCTTTTAACTAGAAATGACACTGAACTGACTCTGGCAGAAGTCAAGACCAAACTCTTGTAAAGTTCAACTCCCTTAAAATCCATACACATATAAGAGATGTATCAGAAGGAAAAGCAGCTGGCAAAGTCTTTTTTTATCAAATAAATCTTTCCTCCTGTGCATTACATGATCAGATAACTGTTCAACTGTACTCCGCATGCTTTAAATTAATTCTGAGCCACCAAAACCCTTTCACAGAAAATTCTATGATAGCAGAAATGATCACATAAAGATGAATGATGTAAGACATACTCTGTTACTCATAGTAACTGCAGCTGATACATATAGATTTTGTGCATTGCCTGTTACAACTGAATGTGGAAGACTACAATAGTGCCTAATATTTTACTAATAAAATCCACAGGGTTTTTTTTTTTTTTTTTTTTTTCAGGTCACAGGTACACTTTTTATTCCACATAGTAACAGCATATGCAAATTTTATATTCTACATCATATACGCAAAATGGAGGGTTTTTTTTTAAAGCAGAATCTGCACAGCTTTTTCAGAGCTTAACTCAACCTTCATCTTTTCAGTTCTTCATACTCATTTTGTTCTCATTAGCAATTCCATTTCTTGGCTGGCAGAGTAATCAAATGCATCAAGCATCAATAGCCAGACCAAGCAAATAATTATCTCTTAGACACATACAGAGCTTTCGATTTAGCTAGTGTCTACAGAAGTAGTTTTAAACACTTCAGCACTATAAATAAGAGACCGGTTCCTGATTTAAGACCTCTAAAATTGAGCATCTTCTAGCCAGTGACCCATATTAATTGTTCATATTCTCCTAGACAATTCCCAATAAAGCAGATCTATCATTTGAAGATAACTTCGCATTTCAATGCTGAATATGCTTCCTTGTCTGTCAGAAAGACAACCATGAGCACTGAGGGTATGCTTACATCTGGGGGAAACCCTGCAGATTAAAGCCAGTGAGTGTCTGAACACAAGGAACCAAGCCCAGCTTACACAGTCAGCGTGACTGGACTCCCTCTTCATCTTTCCATTTTGGAATTTTTGTTCCTTCCCCAGTTGGGTTGAGTTTTTTGAGTAACCCTCCAGAGCTAACCTCCAGAAAAATGTCAGCCATCCCGTGTCATAGGATGGGATCTGTCATGAGGAAGGAACAGAGTGATTTATATACTACTGCATCAACAGTAACAAAGGAACAGTCTTTTAGTTCCAAGTGTGATCCACAACTTGAATCGCAAAATGTTATACAGAATAGTTCACAAGAGCAGGAAAAAAAACAAGTAGACATTCCTTGCGCATACATGTGGCAGTGTGCTTCACACCCCCACCCCCCCCGCCCTGGTAGCACTGCTTCACTGTCTACTTACCATGAATCTATAAGCACACGATTTATGGCGTAGAGGCAAGAGGTGACCATACCACCACCCTGACTACGGTCACTGGGTGGAGTGTGGTGGTGTGCTCCCCCCACCCCGACCTCTTCTCATAACCCTGCTCAAGTGATAACCACCTGTGGCAGTGGTGATAGATGCATCTGATCCTGAGGGATGCACCCACTGGATGTGGGGGAGACAGATAACAATACAATAGCCAAGGGCTACTGTGAAATGTGCCCACCTAAGCACAGAGGTCAGTATATAAATACGACAATGAGCCAATTATCTTCCCCCATCAATAGTGAGCAGCCCAAGAGCCCTTGGAGCTCTCCTGCACGGCAGCAGGCTGCACGTCAGGATCTCCCCATGAGCAGGTACGCCTCTCAAGGTTACTCCTCGAGGTTGAGAGATTCCTTACCACAACAGATTCTCGGTAAGTGACTAACAGCATGCTAACTCTGAAACCTTAGCTAAGTAATATAAAGGATTGATTGCACATGTATGATCCTTTAGACATTAACCATTGCCCAAGTCTGGGACTAGGATTAAATCCAGCCGCGCCTAGACCCCTCTCTGAGGAAGGGGTTTAGAAAGCAAGTGGATCTTTTCTGAACCTCATGACTCAACGGGAGGGTCTCCCTGACAGCTTTGTCTGACCCTGTCCTCTGTGCAGTAAATAAAGTGTACCTTGCCATCAAATCTTATCAACTATTGTCGCATTTACCACTGAACTTTGTAAACTCACTGTGTTACACCAATAAACTATAGTTTTTTGCCTCCCTTTCACTTTATGACAATACACTGTATATAAATCAGGCTTTAAAATTACAACTTTATTTTATAAGCATCAAAATCCAAATCCAGAGTCCAAGTTTTAACCAGAAGTAACTTTAGCAAATTAATTCATAATCCTACAGTCCTGAAAAGTGTTCCACATCTATGGTTTCAGGTGTTCTGCAAATAACAGGAAGAATTTATGAGGGGCAAGCAAAAAGTTAAAGGGGTTAAATAAAAATGCAATACCAAAATGTATGGAGATTTAAAGGATTTCTTTTGCTTGTGCCAGGCATATGAAATGCACATTTCACCAGTGCTAACAGATGTTCTGAGTTCTCACGTACTCTTGAAGTATAATTTTCTAATTCACTGCAGCATCTTATGGAAATGAAATAGCAAGAGTAAGCATTCGTTTCCTGAAACTTGAGTTCAAATCTTGATTAGGTCACAAATGAAGTGAAACAGCTCAAGATCATGCATCTCCTGCACCATATGTCCAATGTCTGTTCACTTCAACAGCAGTGGTTACGCTTACACACATCCTAAGGTCAGACCTTGTGTTCACAAAGAAGAGACCTACAAACTTAACGTATGCTGAAAAATCTGTTTGAAACTGCAAAAACATCTCCAAAATAGAGTGCAACTTCAAATTTCAGATTAGCTGAGGCATGTGGAAGGCATCAATCAAAACTACTGTTGTAGACCACCAGCTCCTGTTCTCTTGGAAGAAGATACATAACTGCACTCTGGCTGCCTAAAAAACACCAAAGTACCATAAAGCTGCAATTCATTTAATTTTGGCGGGTTTCACTTGTTTTTCTTGCTGCTGGCCATTTTGCAAGGGGGTAGACAGACTTTTGTTATTTTGCCTTTTTTTGTTTATTTTTTTTTTAATTTCTCTATCTCTATACACACACAGAGAGATTCAACACCTGTCAAGAAAGACGGAATTGTCTTAGGTCCTACAGCCCTAAGTAACAGATCAGTCACCAGCATAACTGACAAAAAAGATTCCACAGAATTACTGAAATAAATAATCTTACTTCTTATCCAGAGAAACTGTAATTGAGATAAGAGATTAATATTTTTGCAGTGAGGAAAACAGTCTAAATATTGTCAATTTCTCCCAGTAACTGCTATGACATTTTAAAAATAGAATAAAATAGAATTTTTATATGAAGGATTCCTCCAAAAGCCTGATATTGAAGCCATTACCATACAAAGCTTTGTGGTAAATCTCATTAAGTAACAAATTGACTTGATGGCCTATCACCACCATACGACCTTGTAGTATACAGTGCCAGCAGTAACCTTACTGCTATAATAAAACTTGTGTCCCTGAATGCACACCATATTTATTTGTTAAATACATCCTCAGCCACTGTAAAATAAAAGAAAAGGAATTAATGGGTTTTTTAATTAATTTGATCTAAAGTTGGTTGGGAAATAACTTCTTAAAAATACAAACTAAATTAGAGACTGTTAAAACATAATTTTCTATTTCTGTATTTCAGCTACAAGATAAGTTTAAGAGAACATACTGTTCTTCCAATTAAAATTATTCCAATTCAAATTAAAATCCAGCTTTTTTTATTGCATAAGAAGCATACATACGCCTAGAAACAAAATGCATGTGAACAACAAAATGCACTTTTGGAAATTATTAATTCTAGGAGACATAAGAATTCAAAAAATTTAAAGCCTTTTCTCTCTTTATTAGAAATTCTGATAGGAGATAATTGCAGGAGTGAGTCCACAGAGATTTTGTTGTTCCTGATTGTGAACTCGCATCCCCAACAGCCGTAAACAAGGCATACACACATCAAGGACAGACTTTACTGAATAGGTACAAGCTCAGGGAAAACTAGAGGTCATTTATTCCCACCAGTTGGAACGAATACTAAGGATTCATGGCAAGATAAAGCCAAAACATCTGCTCTACTAAAAGCTACTAAAAATTTGTGGCAAAATTGGAAGCATTTCAAAGCTAAGGAAAGTTTCTAACCTCGTCTGCTCTCAGAATAGGGCAGGATGGCAGGGAAGGAGGAGGAGGTTCCTGTTGGAGACCTGGGGGAAGGCACAGCCTGGGATGACATTACTAAACCTACAACCACCGATTAAACACTGTCTTAAGGCAAAAATTCTACACAATGAGCTTATCCATGCATTACGGTTTGTAGCTAAGTTATTATCTACAATAAACTGATAACCATTCATTAACTTCTGAGCATAAGAGACAACTGGCAAGCTATTTCATGCCTCGAAGAATTTACAGCAAAATGGGGAGCGGTAAATACACAGTACAGGTGACTTCGTATCTAGGAAATAAAATGAATATTTAAAATGCCGTTACCTTCCAGCTGTAAAATGGATCGACATTGACATGTCCCAACAAATGCAGTTTTTAAAACTGATACTGAATCCCTATGTGCTATCAAGCAGAAAAGCAAGCATAATCTTTCAAATAATAATAGACAGCTATTAGTAAAGTACTTTTTAGTAGAAATGAATTTTATAATTAAAGCCTAAGTGAACATATGAGAATGACTACCAAATAAGTTCCTTCACAAGCAGCCCTAACTACAAGGGTCATAAAATAGTATGTGTACAGACAGTTACAGTTTATAAGACTCCATGAGGGAGGTTAAAAAGAAGATAAGAAAATTAAAAATTAGTAAGTCTACAGTACAGTTGGTCTGAACAGACATACTCCCAAAGTCACAACTCCCAAGGAAATCTTTAAAGACAAGGAATTTGGCTCCATAATTATTTCTTGGGAGTTCTGTAAATTATTTAATCTGCCTCAAAGCAGATTAGAAAGGGAAGGATCACTGCAGAAGAGACCAGAGCCCTACACGGCTCTCCTCAACAGAAAGCCAAACATCACTGTATTCTGTGCACAGGAAGCACTGACATTGCTGAGAGCTACTGGTTCAAAGGCAGAACATGTCCTTTAATAATTCAATTCCTCCTGAGACTCAGGAGGATAAGATATCAGGAGATAAGAGGCTAAAACCAACTTTGAAACAGGACATTCAGAATTGCAGGCAACATCCACGTTCATTGGTACAGGCCGTGGTACCTACATGCTCTTCCACCACCAGGCAGTGTAACCACCCTGATGCCACCATGCAAACAGCCCCAGGCTCTCCAGCTAACCTGTCTAGCCTTGGTGCTTCCAGCCCACAGCTCTCCTGGCCAAACACAAAGACACAATCTTCTACTGCCCAGCCCAAAATCCAGTTCCCTCCACACCAGTTTGCATACAAGTTCTTAGAGATCTTTTCAATTAAGAAATCCTGTTCATTTAAAACACTTTTATCTTCTCTTTAAGATGTTTCTCAACTTCAGGAAATTCAAATCTTGTGCAGAAATTACAAATCTCTTCCTAGACCTGTAATTTCCACTTCCCCTTCATTCTTTCAAATGTTCCCATGAGTCACACAGAAGGGCCACAGCCTTGTAACTTTCCAGAGAAATAAGGACTGTAGGTCTCATCTTTCCAAATATGAGAGAATTTTTTTTTTTTTACACATACATGCAAAAAAATCAGAAAACATCTTTCATAATCCTTCATACCATACATACATTGTTACTTTAGCTTCCATCTGCTAAATTCTCTTTGATTTGGTAAGTGATTTAAATCACACTACCATCCACAGCAGACCAATACTATAAAAAAATTGACATGTTCTTCCTCTACAATCAGTTTTTCCCAGAAATATTCCATATCCCTTCTGCTTAGAGCAGCTCTCTAGGTTATGTCTCCTGAGCTCATTTCAGGTAAACAATTTTTCACACTGACATTTTCTTTAGTCTGGTGTAATTCAGATTCCACCAGCTCCTTTTCTGTTTTGTTTTGTTGTTTGTTTTGTTTTTTATGGTATTGGTTAAGCTGCTTTTTTTCCCCACTCATACACTTTTTTCTTGGCCCAAGGACAAGCAAGTTTCACAGCTTTTGAAGCTAGAAGGAACCGTCATATGATCTAGCACCACAATATTCTGATCTGGCAAATTGCATGGGCCATAAAGTTTTGCACAGCAAAGCTTTCAGCTCTGGCAGAATTAGGACATATTTTAGCAATTTTGAAAAGCCGTGTTGATTCTAAATATATGTATAAATCAGTTGGTGTTGGACTTTTTCCTAGTGGTACTATTAAATTTATAGCAGATATGCCTTCTGCTGCCTATAATCACATTTTAAGGAATTCAAGTGGGCTAAGGTCAAGTATTGCCCTTAAGGTGATATACAAACATATAATTATTTTCTATTTTACATGCTATCAACAACTTCTAAGTATATGGGTGAATGCAATAAACTTCAAATCTCTCTCAAATAGGCAAGCAATGAAAGACCTTATTCAATTTCACAGATGAAGCCAGTGACTAAACAAGGGCTCTAATCCTCCAACTATGCATCTGAGCTACAGGATCATCCTTCATCTGTTGTGTTCCTCATATACACATTAAAATATACCCATCAGCTGAGAATATCTTTAGTTTTATACTTGAGCAAGACCAATTAAAAAGGTGAGTGCTGCCCTTTGCTTTGATTGACCCCCTATCCCAAGCTGTTTGTCAAAGACTGTTTACAAAAGCTTCATTCATCTGGTGGCAGAAAGGGAGGAAAATGACAACCAACCCTTACAAGTGAGAAATCTTACAACAGTCTCCTCAGATAAGAACATAAGTCAAGTGACATGTGTTATTGCAAAGGACATTTCTATAAAGGCAGTGAAAAGGAACAGAAGAGTAAACCTTTCCTGAAACAGTGAATAAAAACACTACAAAAATGAAACTACGTAAGTCTTGATAAATCCAGTAACTTCCTCATCAGTGAGAAGTTGGCTGAATACATATCGCAGCACAAACACACACCCCCCCACCTCCCATACATTTTTTTATTTTTAATCCTAAATCCTATAAGGGGCATTAACTCAGCACAAGTGAATCCAGCCTGTGTTATATTTTTTTTATGTATATATATACATATATATATATATATATGCACAACAGAATTCTCCAGTCAGCACACTTTTCACTAGAAAGGCGAGTCCAGTAAAACAACCTCACCCCAAATTTCCACAAAGTCTTTATAGGGGTCTAATTGGTTTGCATACAATGCTCAGTATGTCTGCACTCCTTATGGAGTTCCATTAAAAATCTAATTTAAGTAGTTTTGACTTATCAGAACACACAATAAGGCACTAACCACATAAAATAGTGTAATTCAATCAACGTGACTGCCAAAGCGGCAAAGGCTATTAAGTGGCAGCAAAAGCCACATATGAGCAATATACAGACTGACTGCATGTCTAATAAAACACTAGGTATCTATTAGAAGTGGCAAGATTAACTTGTTTCAGTAACTGGGTTGCTAACTAAGAGCCTTTATAACTCTCTTGCTATTATTATGCCTGACCTGCCACTCTTTTCAGTGCTCATCAGCACAGTTCATCTACTGTCTCAGCCACAGAAAAGGACACTCTTAAGTAAGAGACGTTATTCTGTGCTATTTTAAGGAATAAAACCAAAACTATGGTCTTAAAAAAACCTAATGTAATTCTGTAATAGACTGTAAAGATAAAAATACATGCCATTGCTATATCTGCTTTATATCTGATATCATACATATCATGTGTGGATCACTGTATAGATTTTTTTCTCCTGGGGCAAAAAACTTCAGACAAATCATCAGATGTTCAGTTTCACACAGTATTTCAAGAAATTGTTTCCACAGGTATTCCATCTGTTGTACAGCAGTATCAACTAATAAGACAGTTTTAATATGACAAGTGGATAAAATTTGTAAATAGCTGAGTAGCCAGCCTCATTTGCTAAAACAAAGACACTTATGAACCTAAGCCTCTGAAGTGGTTTTCTGTGCCACTTCAATTTTTCTTTTTAATCTTCCAGTCTGGTTTTGCTTCTTCAGAAATGTGGACTAAGATAGCTTCAACAGCTACAGGACTCGGAGTCAATGCACCCTAGAAATCAAAGGGAGCTACAAAAGGTACAGACCCACATCAAGACTCAACCAGTGCTTAGAGCATCTGGATCCAGGGTTTGATCAAAAATATCTCAATTTTTTTCATAGGAGATTAAACCGCAGAGCACTAGCCTAGCGCAAACCTTACTCATCCCATACAATACTTAATAAAGATTCCTAGCGCAACAATCTGCAAAGTGGTACTTGAATTTACTCCTCACACACAGACAAGTTGCATAGAAATGGAGGAGGTAAAATTTGTGAGATATCCTTTTATACACAGCAAGTGTTCCTTGATACACCACTTACCTCAGAAGGAGCTGCAAGCTTGATTTCTGTGATGGAAAAACACCAGCCAGGCCACGGCAAGAAGGAGTGCTACAGTTTGTCTTATGAGGGAGAAGTAGTACTTAAAAAAAAAAAAAAAAAACAAAAAAAAAACCAAAACCAACCAAACAAAAAAACACCACACCACAAACCAAAACACCAAGACAGCACTCTAGCTTGAACCTTTATGGTAAAGCAAGCTGCTTTTAAGATTTCTTGACAAATAAATAAAAACAAGTTTCTGGCCTTTGAGAAGCATGAAATACACCGAACAAAGGTTTTACATAGTAAACATACATTGCATATTTCATGCTCCACATTTCCTGAGACAAATCCCTCCTCTTTGGGGCAAAGCTTAACCAAACACCTTGTCTGAATTTCTCTCCCTCTACTCTACCATGACCTTTCCCAGGAGCAAGAATGCCACCACCACAGAAATCATCGTTTCAGTCACTAGCACATACACTTAGCAGTTGAATGAGCCATTTGAATTACATTATCTGAATGAGCCATAGTCACTTGAATTGTAAAAAAGGGCTTATAGTTGATAAGAGTGTTTTTACACCCTCTTCCTTCTCAATTATGATCTTTTATTCCTTTTCTGCACTTCTACATCATAACCACTCCTAATCACACCCTCCTAATAAGTCCTTCTCAACACACTTGCTGGCTTTTTTCCTTAGAATGCAGAAACCTGGTTACACAGGCAGTGCACAAACACTACATGAATGTCTGGGCAAGCCCTCCCCAGTGAAGCCAAGTTTTATTTCCTGCATACTGACTGCAGGATCAGGTGCTCTGATGCTCAGAGGCTGAGAAGATAAGTTTAATTTAAAAAAAAAAAAAAAAAAAAGTATTCAGTCTTTAATTTTGCTTAAGTTTGAGCAATCAAGCTAACAGCAGAACAAGCCCTGAGCTGAAGGCAGCTAGTAGCTAAAGTGATAAACAGGAAAGCTAAATATTGCATGAACAGGAGATTACAGCTTGAGTTAGCATAAGAATTACTCACTGGTGCTCAACCAGTTGTGCCACTTGGCACTGACCCTACAGTCATAGGGACACTAAACTGAAACTAATGGTAAGAAATGCTTCTAGGGAAGTAAACGACAGCAAAACCACAACTGGGTAAAGGAATGAAGGTGTGGCCTGATTGCCCAGGACTGACCTGGGCTACAAGGTGGAAAAAGTCCTCCTCCACACTAACAAGCCAGTTGGTCCTGCACTCCTGAAAGCCCTGCTTCTCCTCAAGACACCCATAAAAACTTGGAAATTTCCCTAACCGCCCTTTTTAAGGTTTCATTTTTAGCTACAGCAGACTAAAAGTTATCGCCTACCAGAAGGCACAGCCCTGACTACCCAACCTTGACCAGTCCCTTCAATGGCTATTTCAGCTCCTCTCTCCCCCAGCAATAATTTGATTCAGGGGCACTGAAAAATTTTTGTGTTTTGGTAAAGTATATTTTCTGCCAGCTTACCTCCCTGCACCAGTATATCACAGGTCAGATAAACTGCCAGATGAGAAGCAGAAGGAGCATGCAGGAAGGAGAGGAAGGACTTGGGGAAGCCATAGGAGTAACCTGTCCTTTCAGCAGCTTCTAGCCAGCACATCAGGTAGGCTGTCATGCGGACCCATACCCCACTTCAAAACATGAATAGGTGGGGTGGAGAGACATGCCAAGAATTCTATATGCCTCGCCGATATCATTTTGAATAATTCAAAACAGCTGTTACAACTGATTCTGAAGAAGAGTGTAGATACTTCAAGAGAAAACAGCATTATCCCATACACCACGCAGACAAAAGCACGTAGTGGCCTTTGACTACAGCCACAATGGAAGCAACCACTAACAATTAATGAATTCCAATGCCTATAGACAAGTTATCATTAATAGTTCTTTAAGAATTTAAGCAATAGATTCTCTAATGCAGGGTAAAACTTTTCAGCAATTACACAAGACTAAAAACTTTCTTGGGAGATATCTGGAACTAATTGTGTCATTACATATTATATTAGCTAGAAGTTACCCATATTTTAATCATTTATGTTTTCCCTCGTAGCGCTAATTTTAATTTTGTACTTGCACAATTACAATTCACCCTGAGAAAATGAATACTAAAGATAATCCAATTCACAAACTTATTTTCATGGCTTTATCATTTACCACAAGCAAAGAATATTCATGCAGAACATTATTAATAATTTTCAAACATTAGTATTATGGACTGCACTATGCAGGAAATAAATATAATATCAGGCGTGGATTGCAGACACATAGTAAAGCCTAAATTCAGAAGAACTTGTAAGATGACTACAACTTAAATTTTCAGTTACAGCTTGACAAGACAACAATTTTTATATAATACCTTTCAAATTACATAGCAGTATAAGCATGGAAATTGTAAACACAAACCCACAACGCGGTAAAACCTTTAGGGACTTTCAAAGCATGGCTAAACTTAAATTTTCATTTTCCATAAATGACAGACATGGCAATAAACACTTGACCTGGGAGAATTTATTTTTAACAATGCCTCTCCCTTTTCTATTTCTTCTATTATTAACAGGGGCAAAGCCAGGTCAGCAGCAGAAGGCATTAACAGCAGCCTCGAGACAGCAAGGCAGAGGAAGAAGGAGATGGGCAAGGACCCACACCTTGCCTAATGCAAGCCCAGAGCATCTGAAGCAGTAAGGAGGCACCTACCAAGGGATATTCCTAACAGGAACACAAGAAACTCATGACCACTGTAAAAGGTGCTGTGAGGGAGGCAAACCAAATCAACAGGCAGGCCAGGACAACTGAGTATGAACGCCATCCTGAATATCAGAGCTTCCTCCTTCCCCACCTTCAACCTGACTCTGAGCAGAAGGAAAGGGACATGGAGTCTGTAAGTGTAATTACTGCTACGGGATTTATTCCTCTAGACAAGCATTTTCAGGGCCTTCTCTGGAGGAGACACTGCAGGAAAGCACAGTCAATAGTCTATTCTCTTCACTCTCTTGCAGAAGATTTTCCTGGCAGCACAAGACAGCAGCCTGGAAGCCACTTCTCCTATGGCTCCAGCTGGGATAATGACAGAAAAACACACTTCTATCCTGTTCTTTGCAAGGTTGCTTCAACCTTCACTAGGTAAGATGACATGGGGGAGGGGAGTATCTTCTTAGGAAAATGGTACCTTTTTTAGGCTATTAGTCCTCTAGCTAGAGATACAAACGTTTCTGGTGGTGTGCGATTTCTTGGGTCTTAGGAAACATTCTCACACATCTACATGGAAACTGAAATTCTCATACTTTGTATAGCTCATGTCTCATATACAACTTGGTTTCACATCCTTTGCCCTTACTTCACACAAAACCAGATACATAAAGAGACAAGAGCACTGCAACTGCACTCCCTAACTGCTTAGCCATAAATGCTGCATCGAGTTATAGCACAGAATTCCCAGGATTATCCTACCTTAGAATCAGAAAAACATACCTGCTCTTAACAGTCATGCTGTATTGACATTGTGATTACTGCTAATAAGATATAATTTGTTTATATTCCTCTACTTCATGCAAGGTTATATGTCTTGAAAACTACTGGAAATATGTCTGGAACTTTGTCACTGAAGGGACATGAAACACACCATACTTCTCACATCTTAAAAATGTTATTGCCAACAAACTCACAGCACCAAATCATGCTGACCAACTTAAATTAATTTATGTAGTAAGCCTAAGAATTATTTTTCCATATACAAGTTCAGGCACATGGAGGCCAGGGAGGTAATTCGAGATAGCCAGCATGGCTTCACCAAGGGCAAGTCCTGCCTGACAAACCTAGTGGCTTTCTATGATGGAGTGACAGCATCAGTGGACAAGGGAAAACCAACAGACATCATCTATCTGGACTTCTGCAAAGCCTTTGACACGGTCCCCCACAACATCCTTCTCTCTAAATTGGAGAGCTATGGATTTGATGGGTGGACTGTTCGGTGGATAAGGAACTGGCTGGATGGTTGCGACCAGAGGGTAGTGGTCAATGGCTCGATGTCCGTACTGGGACTGGTGCTGTTTAATGTTTTCATCAATGACTTAGACAGCGAGATCGAGTGCACCCTCAGCAAGTTTGCGGATGACACCAAGCTGAGTGGTGCGGTTGACACACCAGAAGGACAGGATGTCAGCCAGAGAGACCTGGACAGGCTAGAGACGTGGGCCTGTGTGAACCTCATGAGGTTCAAAAAGGCCAAGTGCAAGGTCCTGCACCTGGGTCGGGGTAACCCCCAGTATCAGTACAGGCGGGGGGAAGAAAGGAT
>NW_009260596.1:99930-106271 GCF_000687185.1 Egretta garzetta | reverse complement strand
TGAGGACAGGCTGAGGGAGTTGGGCTTGTTCAGCCTGGAGAAGAGAAGGCTGCGGGGAGACCTGATTACAGCCTTTCAATACCTAAAGGGGGCCTATAGGAAAGATGGGGAAAATCTTTTTAGTAGGGCCAGCTGTGACAGGACAAGGGGTAATGGTTTTTAAACTAAAACAGGGTAGGTTTAGACTGGATATAAGGAAGAAATTCTTTACAATGAGGGTGGTAAAACACTGGAACAGGTTGCCCAGAGAGGCAGTGGAGGCCCCATCCCTGGAACCATTCAAGGCCAGGTTGGATGGGGCTCTGAGCAACCTGATCTAGTTAGCAGTGTCCCTGCTCCTGCAGGGGGGTTGGACTAGATGACCTCTAGGGGTCCCTTCCAACCCAAAACATTCTATGATTCTATGAAATTTTAAAAGCCTTGTTATTCCAGTCTATTAACAATCACGGAAATAAAGCAGTCTACAAAACAGGAAAAAAAAGAGACTTTTTATATAAGCAAACTATAAAATGGGGGTATTGTTTTACATCTCAAAAATATAACTATGATACTTAATTTTCATTTGATGAGAATTCATTGAAAGTTAACAATCAAAGAATGTATCATCAAATAGTAGTGTTCCACATCTCAGTATTCCTGCAGAACAAAATACAAGCATACCAGGAACACCTGGAGCAAAAAAACCCAGTATGTTTTCAAGAAGCTGGCAGTGTTAAAACTATCTCTGTATTAACCAGCAACAGGAGCATTCTTCAGAGATAAGTGATGAGACAGTGTAGATTTTATAGCCTCATGCATTACTAAACTCTCATACTGCTAAACTTTTATCTGTGTGAAGAAAGAGCATCCCTTTGCTCACATCTCCTAATCACCCAGCACAGCTAGAAGGAAGTAGGAGAACTCAGGCGGCTGTGCTAATGGAGATGCACTCTTTGGCACTTCAGGGAAATGTCTTAAGTTTGTTGGTGAATGATAGCACTTCTGTGGAGAAATCCCCATTGCTACAAAGCCAAAATAACCACCTCCTCTCCTTTCTGCACCTCCCAATTGCAGGTGAAAGAGGTACGCTTGGAGGGTTAAGGGCTAGCTGTCCTCAGGCAGAGCTGTGCTAGTCCAAGCCAGGGCCACAGTGGCATGAAGGATCATACAGTCACAACCATCCCCCTCGTCACTCTCATTCTGCATCAAACCCTACTTCTGTCTACTTAAAATATTCCAGGCTCTGCTTATAACACAAGGGTATTTTTGTAGCTTCAGGATGCCATGAACCTAGCTGCGCCATACTTTAACAATGGTATGCCAACTTTCTTGATGATGATAATAATAATATAATGTAATAATAAGCCAGCAGCTAGTTTTAAGAGTGTGTCTATGCTGAAGACATGGTACTGAATGCACAGTCCTGAATGTAAAGGTGTGCCCATTTGGCTATTTTTAAGCTGGGTGAAGTAGAGCAAGGAGCATACACTTGCTGGCCTACGTTTAGCACTTTGTAATTGTCCAACTATTTGGTTACATTTCCCATACTGTAGTAATGTCTGCTGCTATGGCTAGTTTACCAACAGTCCCAACTTATGTTTTTCCTCTCTAGACTTGTTTACAAAAGCTGCAGTCATACAAAAACACATTCACACTTTCCCTTACTCCCATTACCAGATCAGAACCTCTGATCTTACCCAAACAAGAAACACTTATGTCTTTTCTTTCACAGTCTAAAATGTTGCACATTACCTGTTCTCAAATACTCACTTAAGTGTTCCTCTCCTCTAAAGGCCTAAGTGATATGGCATTTGGAAATTGGCTAGTGTTACTTTTTCCTACTTTCTCTGAGATGCAGATCCTAGAAAGTTTGTTTGTTTGTTCCCAAGTGTCAAACAGTACCTACGTTTCCTTGCAGTGGATTCTTGTAAATATAACCCACCACAGGAATGCTCTGTAAAAAGGAAACAAACACCAAAGGCATAATTGACTTTCACCCTCATTTTGACTCCCATTCTATAACAGACTGGGTATATTTTCAATTCAAAGTCTGAAAGTCAGACCAAGCAGTGCCATTACTACCATGCACCCGGCAGGAAACTCAATCAGCAGGGATGAATGGCCAATAGAACATCACATACACAGAGGAAAAGAACTGCCAAGCACTGAGATGCCACTTCTGAATTCATTTATCAGACAAAGAACACCATTAAAAAACATGTAAAGATTTAACAAGGTCAGCAAACTGAGCAACACCACCAGGTAAAATGGACAACCTGATAAAGTCAGTGTGCGCAGGCAAACTTTGCAATGTTAAATTGTCCTACATTAAAAGTCAGTATTGATTTAGGATTTTAACGGAACTTCTAACCTGATCAGCTACGTAAAAACAGATTCAAATAAACCGTAAAATTAAGCAAAATGGAATATTAAAAATAGCACCAATTAATGGCAGAAAAAGAGGTCAAATGAGTCTTGTGCTCAAAAGTTTTGCATAGAAAGTTGAAAATATCTGTATTTTCTGATCTATTCTAATATCATCTATAATCTCATGTAATATTAACAGCAGAACTCTAAACATCTAAGCAACTGAAGTATTCCAGTGTTTGCAGTACTTTGCTTTTTTAATAAAAAAAAAAAAAAAAAAAAATCAGTCATCACACCCACCTGACTATACTAACTGCAAGCCTGGCTTCTGACCCTGGCAAGACGATAGAGACTAATCAAGAGTAAGATCATTATCACATGGATGACTAAAATGTGCAAGGCAAGGGCAAGTATAGCTCCCATAAAAGGACAGCCTCCTTTTCCCATCTGCCCAAGTTCTGTGAGGATTTCAACACATATCTGAATAAAGGGGACCCACTGACCATAACATGATTGTGGACAGGCTAAAGTTAAGCTAAATTGAAAGGGACTGGAAGAGAGGTCATATTAGAGACTGATAGCCAGATAAAGGATAGAGAAGAAGGAAAAATAAGGTGTAATAGCCCCTTTCCAAAACAGAGAAAGGTGATAGAAGCCTCTGGGGATCACTGGCAATTAGCTTTATTCACCATCTTTATCAAGTCCAGCAGAATGGAAAATACAGTGAAATCCCCAAAGTTCATAAATGAAACAGCTTTCTTTACCCCTCAATCCTGCTACATAAACCTGTACTGAGCTGTACTTCTACTGATCCCACCTTAAAGAAGTATTCAAAAGCATGGAAGCAGCATACAGAAAACCTTTTGTTAATAAGAGAGGAAGAATCTTTTCTGTTGCTTTCCCCAGCAAGTTGCTGGAAGAAGATGCTGGCAATCCAAATCTTGTCAAACTTCCATAAAAGCACAGTGTGTTTTCAGCCAGGCACTGACCCTATCACTACAGTCTTTTGCAAAGAAGGTACCATCATGCAACACAATGTCACATGTTCTCTCACAACACTGCTTCTATAGAAATACACACTGTCAACAAACGCTTTTCTCATGAAAATTTGTATTTCTGAGCAAATCTTTACTATGTATCCGACCTCAGGACAGTACTTTTTTTTAATTACTGATGGAATATAATTCAAAACAGCTATACTATCATATTAAATCAGCTACAGCAGAATATTTTAGCCGTCTTCTATAAAAAACAACATGAACCTATTAATTAGAAAATACAGGATTATATTTGAAGTAAGAAACCACAGAAGGGGAGACCGTTACCAAAATCTGGCGTCTGGTCTACAACATAGACCTAGTAACACCGACCAAAAATTTTAACTTCACTACACAACTAGCACCAACAACCCAATAAGGTCAGGAAGGTGTGTTAGTCTTTCTACTGGTAAATGTACTAACTATATATATACACACACACAACACTTCAGTATTTTAAATCCATAATAATATTCACTTTAATTGAGATAAGACTAAGCAGAACTAGTGCAGTAGCCAGGCTTTCCTCTCTGAATCAGAGCAGCAAAGTCTGCCCCCAACAGCAATCCTTACCCTGACACAATCCCAATCCTTACCTCAGACCCTTGCTGTAAGAACTCAGCCAAGGTGTCCTGGTTTTGGCTAGGACAGAGCTAATTTTCTTCCTAGTAGCTGGCATGGTGCTGTGGTTTGGATTTAGTAGAAGAACCTTGATATCACACTGATGTTTTTGTTGTTGCCGAGCAGTACTTACACCAGTCAAGGACTTTTCAGCTTCCCATGCTCTGCCAGATGCACAAGAAGCTGGGAAGAAGCACAGCCAGGACAGCTGACCCCAACTGGCCAAATGTCATATTCTGTCACGCTCAGTGTATGAACTGGGGGAAGTTGGCCAGGGGGGCAGTGACGGCTGCTTGGGGACTGGCTGGCCATTAGTTGGCAGGAGGTGAGCAGTTGCATCACTTGTTTTTCCTGGGTTTTGTTCCTTTTGTTTGTTTGTTGTTCTTATTTTCCTTTTCACTACAATTTATTATAATTTTATTTCAATTATTAAACTCTTCTTATCTCAACCCACAAGTTTTCTTAATTTTGCCCTTCTGATTCTCTCCCCCATCCCATCAGGGGGGCAGGGGGTGAGCAAGCAGCTGTGTGGAGCTTGGTTGCCAGTTGGGGTTAAACTACAATACAAGGTCACAGAGAAAGTCAGCGCTACAGCAAGCCTGGTAGCCCAAATCCTGGTGAGACTATGCTGCCTCTCAGCAAGCAATCCAGAAATAAGACATTCTGGCTCACCCAGCAATTCTCACACAGCCAAAAACTGCATCCAACAACATTTACTACTACAAGTAGGAAGACAAAAGTAAGTACAGAATTACACTTCACAGTATAAAGCTTCAAACATTAGTTTTATACATATTAAGTTGCTAAAATACTAAATCACTGTCAAGCACAGACTTTTTTTTTTTTTAATTTAATTTGTGTTCCTGTACTGCCACCTAAAGATCAGAGAGAAAAACAGGAACTGTAGTATTCAACATGACTTTTATCTGTAGTCCTGGAAATGAGCAGTAATGGTTTTTCTGACACCTGGCTTTGAACAAAGATCACACTGCATATTAAATTAAAACCAGATTTGGGAGACAGTTCGATTCCACATCCCACTTCAGAAGTACTTCATCATTTTTCTAATTTCCATACATTAAAAAAACCACCACAACCAACCTATGTATGGATATATGTATCACTCACTAATCTAACGTCGTCTGTTGAATAAGAAGCCAATAAATTTAATTAGATGAAGTAGAAAGTCAGCTTGCACAGTCTTGATCTATTAACTCTGTCTATAGTACACTTTGTAATGGAAGCTAGATGGGTGAAAATTATTTTTAGCTTCCTCATTTAACTTTTTTAATTTAACTGATATCACTATCTAGAAAAAAAAGACAAACTCACAAACGCATAACCTTTCATATCATCTGGTAGCACCACTATTTCTCCCAGCAAACCTTGCCCTGGTTACACTTCTATATCCAAACACTTCAGTTTCATTTTCATTCCACCTGTTGCTGCACTCAGCCTGTATTCTGAATTCTGCAGCCTCTCAAGACTTGAAGAGGTACAGGTAGTCACCACCCCAGAGGACTCCGATGTCACAAATCAGATTTCACAAATACATTAGCTAAAAATCTTTGGTTTGGGGTTTTGTTTTGGCCTTTTTTTTTTTTTTTTTTTAATATGCTGAAGTTAGATGCAAGTGTGATCTGGAACACACCTTCAAACTTTTCTCTGGAAAAATGAGGATCGCGTTATCATTTCTTTAAAGATGAACTGCGATGCCCTGTAAGGACATGAAGCAAAACACTGGGAATGTTTCAATAAACAAAACATCAAATAATTCCAAAAAGAAAAAAACTGCAAAGGCTAGCAGTATCAAATTGTCTCTCTTCTTCAAGTCTTGGTAATTATACAAGGGCTTGGATTACATACCAGTCTTTCAGGTATTAATATACAGATCTCCTACTAACAGGTCTATCATGATTTATCTTGCTGGAAAATTGCTAAGGGGTAGAAAACAGTTTGTTGTTGGTTTTTTGTAAACACAGACAGAAAGCTACTGGGCGGTTGTCAGTTTTCACTTGTAAGGATTTGGGGGAAGGCGGCAGGCAGTTATTCAACGCATGTCTCAAAACCACGTGCTCCTTACAGAGGACAAACTTGTGCAGGCGATGGGAAACTCACACACGCTGCCTGTTTCACGCAGGCCGGGGGTAACGACTGCCCCCACCTCTACAAGCCCCCAGGGCAGAGCATTACGCAGCGGGCAACTGCGTCACGCTCCCGGTCTCACAGATGGTCTCCTTGCGGGGCTACAGCGGATGCCAACTTACAAGCCCCTGGCCACCCCAAGAGGTAGTTTTGAGCAGCGCGGGGGCAGTCACACAGCACTACCGCGGGCCC
>NW_009260596.1:83650-99327 GCF_000687185.1 Egretta garzetta | reverse complement strand
ATTTTAACTCGGGGCCGGGGCTGGGGCCGCCCCCGCGGCGGGAAGGAGGTGGCCGTCCTTGTTCTTCAGGGCTTGGGCGGAGGTTTCCAGTGCGCGCTGTTCCCGGCCGAGTCCCGATCTCTCGCCTGTACTTAGAGGTCGCGGGGCAGAGGGTAGCCCTTTGCCTGAAGGGGGGGTTAATAATACATTTCCACGTTGTGATGCGAAACGAAGTGGTTACCAATGTTTGCATGGCCAATTACGACTAGGGAGTACGCCGGCATTTTTTGAGTTACTTTCTGTCTTTGTGAGTTGGATGGTTTGATTTTAAAGGGAGTGAGGCTGTGAGAAAAGGTCTAATAAATCTTGTTAACCATGAGGCTGGGGGCCTTCTGACACAGGCAACTCTCGGCTGCCGCAGCCCGGCCTCAGAAGAAACCTAAAGTGATAGGAGGTTCCAGCGCTCCATTAGCCTTGTCCAGCACCGTTACCGCTTCGTTTCTGTACCAACCCAGCCTCAACACTGACACAGAAGTGGGAGAAAAAATACATACAAAAATAAAAGCAGCATGAGGACACATGGATGTTGCATGCCCCCAGTTTTGTATGTAATGAAGTGGAGTTCCCCAGGCCCTCAGCTGCGCAGGGGTGGGTGGCCCCTCCTCAGCCCCAGCCCAGGGCTGTGTCCTCCAAGGGACTGCAGGAAACCAGAAAGCCACTCCAGCTGGCCGGCTGGTGCGTATGAACGCAGCAAGCCTGCTGTATCCTTCAATGAACTGCAAAGGGAGAATCATACTCATTTTGTACTGACACCCAAGGGTTTGTCAGCGACTTTTTGTCACTGATGTGATGTTGAAACCAGTGTAGAGAAGTCAGATCTCAGGCAGGGGCTTCCTCATATGTAAACCCATTCATTGCAGAAGATGATACACCTTTTGAATGAACTATATAATGAACTGAAGTTCATTATCTTGATCAAAATATTAAACAGTTTGGTTCACAAAGGAAGAGATACGATAATCATTCTGTCAAGAAACATCCCAAACCAGGACATTTTACTTACAAGCTAGTATCTGGACATATTTCTGGCTCTCATTGTCATCTGAATACAAAGAAGAATGGCTGGGCCAGGAGCTGCTCAGCACCCAAGCTCCGGCAGTGTGTACCAGTGGGAATGCACCCCATATACCAGCTGCGTGTGTTAGTCAGTCAGAGCCATCAGTTAGAGGCACCAGGTAAATGACAGGGGAAAAGCAAAACACTTGCACGATTAACTAAGAGCACCACTCTGAAATGGTGATGCTCAAAGCCCATGAGATGATAAGTGCTTTCCATATGGGTCTGCGTAGCTTTCGTTCATTTATGAGATTACACACACGATGCAGGCTAAATGTGCTAAGCTGCAGATAGACTTAAGTCTGTTTTTCCTTATTATGCCTATAGAGGGAGTTAGGGCTTGTGTTTTGGAAAGGCGTCATCCTGTCAAACACTGAGAGACCCAACAGTTCTGCAAAACAGCTTTTAATTTCTAAAACATACTCAGTTTTGTTCTCAATAATGATTATTTCAGTCTGCAACTGTTTTCATCCAAGTTGCAACAGGAAAATCAGAAATGGCGATGTGCATATCCAAAATATTGCTGTTGGGAAGAACCAAGGTATATCAAGCCACAGGATTCCCACAGAAAAATGCATTTTGACATTCACTTAGATGCTGCAATTAATTATGAAAAGAACTGACAGCAATCTGGCTGTCAGTTAAATAGTTATGCACATTACTATGCTTATGTTTAGTTCTAGCAAATTTTTAAGAAGTGTTCTATTACAGTGATACTGTGAGATACTGAAGAATTATCCTTAACAGTTACTAAAATATTAAATGACTACCTCTGTATTTGGCTTGTATGCTTTACTCCTTCACCTATTTAATCTTCTGCGTTTCCCTATCTATGCTGTTTTATTGAGTTTCTAAGCAGATATTGCCCAAAACCTATAACATAAACAAATCCAGTAATAACAGAAGTTAATGTCTATCTCTTGGGTGGATAAATTTAAGAGATGAATGGTCAAAAAATATACAAAACCCATTAACTTAAAGTCCTGCCCATGAACTGCAGAAAGTGCACTCGGGGAAGAGTTAATATGAATATACAATACCAGATGTAGCCTTCATTATTTTCTGTTTTCCAAGTCAGGTTTTCTCACTCACATGTCCGGTAACACAACAAAATCTCACAAAGTACAAAAATGCATCTGAGGGAACAACAGTCTTCTTTCACACACACATACACAAATTCACAACTTCAGAGAGCCCAGCTATGCTAGCAAAACCCCAAATATGAATGCCTGAAGAAAGGGGCTTTCATCAGCTTGCCATAAGTTGTACAGTGAAATAAACTACAGAAGCCCAAGAAGAACTTTTGGCTGACATTGCATTTCAGTTGATACGACAACATAATTGTAGTAATAGGGGCTTTTCTAATACAGATAAGCTTTTAAACACAGCATAAACTTTTTCATTGATGCGACGTTGGATATTTCGACATCTGTAAGACAAGAAACTGGAAAACTGATTCTGGTTACCTACCTCTACAGTTTATAGACTGGTCTGCCTTGGAGGGCCATTCAACACAGCCTTTGGGCAATGGCAATCAACTGAACGCCCAACTCGGATGTTTTTGGAAACATCGGTCTGAATTTTCTGAAATGCATAATGATATTATGGCTATGTATTCCAATAAGTGGTCATTTAGCCCTTGACTATATTTAGTTGAATTAATCCCTGCTATTAGTATGGGATTTTTATATGACCAAGTCATCCACTGACCTAGATGGGTGAGACTTCCCAACAGCTATTTGAAATGCATGACACATTCTGGACAGAAGCAGCTGTCAAGGCATGTAATGGAGACACTTTTGTAGGAAATATCATTTAATTCTGGCTGATGTTGCTGAATTAGTCATACTTCCTTACTGCCGGTAGATGAGACACCGTAGTGGAAGTTGAGCTCTTCTGTCTCAAGGCAGCATGTTTTATAACATGAATTTACAGAAAGATTTGCAGTAATGAAATAATCCAAATTCTGCTCTTCAGTCATAAATGCGCAATACCCATTCCGAACAACACCGCACAGAACTGAATTTTTATGGGAGCAAAATATGGCATAAAACACAAAATGTTAAATTTTGGATTAGTACAAAATCTGTGTCATTAACAGCATAGAATAGTTGAAAACTTGTAAGCACAGAGATCTTTTATGAACACATAAGAATCTCTTGTCGAGGCCTCTTACTTTTGATGTTAGTGTGCTAGTTAAAAATTGATTCTAGAATGTAAAATTCAAAAAAACCCACTGCAGAAGCATTTTAAACACAAATTCATAATAAAATTCACTCACAGTTACATCGATTTTAGTTCTTGATTTTTTACTATGAACTTTACAAAAACTTTCTATTTGTATTTGAGTCTTCCCTGCCTCAAACACATTAATTTCCTTCAGATGGCAGAAACAAGCTTCAGAAGTTTGTCAGCATAATTTCTTAGCTGTTTGTCTATTTGGTGTCTTATCAATAGGATCAACTACATCAAGTATTAAAAGTCTTGCTTACATTATGAATAATGGACTGTTCCATTTGGTGTATCCAAACTACCCCTAATTTCCCTTGGGCTTCATATGTTTGCTGCGTGTTGCATTCTGTCAGCTGGGGACAGCCAGCATGTCTGTTTTTAGCAGTGACGTTAAACAGCATACACAGGGGAAGACGCAATAGCTATTGAGCAAGGATACAATGTGAGTGCACAAACATGTCCCACTGACTTCTACTCCTTTCTGGAGAAGTTACTTGTTATTTCCATTTTCTCAGTGTTTACAGAAGAAAGGTACAGCTTTGCTAATTAAAGGCTTGCAAAGCTTAGACTGGAGTTTTCAATCTACCTCTTCTAATTGCATATAGCCTGCTAGAACAGTGAACTCAACATGTTTCTCGGGAAGCTTCAGGTTCTTCCTACGACACACATCTTAAACTACATTGCATGATCTGTTTCTTGAGTTCTATGTTGATAGTTCTATCAATCAACATTATCATTACTACCTGCAAGGCTAAGCTGTAATTATTAAAATATCCAATGCTGAACAAGCCGAGTAGCCAGTATATACACATTCCACCTTAACAACCCCTTAGCACATCATCTGTGTTAATTAGTACAAGGTCACAAACACTTCTTCTGGATCCAAAGCAAACTACTAACTATAGAATCCAACCTGACTGATCTCTTACTTCCAAGTGGCAAAATTTCTCATTAACTGGGCATCATAAGGACCAAGTTTCTTTCTGTTTGTGTTTGTTTGCTACGATTTTAATATAGTTAAACTTAAGGCAATTGCCATCACAGTCATGTAATTTTCTTTTACAGGCAGATGGACGGCACAAGTGATAAGGGCCAGTAGGAAAGACTTGGCACCCCTGAAGTTGCAATCGTCATACGACCTATGTCATGCTTTAATATGGCGTGACAAAAGCCATTTTCTTGGCAACTTCTCCAAGAAACAGTATTTGAAGTGTGGGAGCAATACTTGAGTTCTACTTAACAGATGTATCATGCATGGTTCATGTTTTAGAGATTCATGAATTAGATCAGTCTTGGGAGGGGAAGTGTGGGAGCAATACTTGAGTTCTACTTAACAGATGTATCATGCATGGTTCATGTTTTAGAGATTCATGAATTAGATCAGTCTTGGGAGGGGAAAAAAAAGGAAAAAAGAAAAAAAAAAAAGAAACCACAGCCCCACAGCCTGGAAATAATTGAAAGGAATATGCTATACTGTGGACCTTCTATTTAGTATGTTGTAATCTTCATCTCATCCAAGATCACAGAGTCAAAGATAGGAAAACATAGAAGAAATAAATCTACCCCAAAGCTTGCAGCTAATTAATGTAATTTTAAAAACCTTTATATCTTAGGTATAAATAGTGCCATAACACAAAACTATGTAAAAAACAACTGAATTGCATAACATTGTCAAATGTTGGTGCTAATTTCAAAATACTTTTTATTACTTACTGTATCTGGCACAGTAACTCATTTGTAAATTAATGCACTTTCAGAAATGGGAAACTTTGCTATTCTGCCATGATTGAGAAGTAGTTCCTGCAAACCTCAAAGTCTCAAAGTTAGCATGAAGATTTTCTCTTATGAGGTCTAGCATTTTAAATTTTGAATGATTTTGCAGTTTTGTTTTCTCTTTTAATAGCATTTTTGAGGGTTATCAAACTATTAACCTGAATTTATATACTGTTTTCCCAGTTGCAAGTTCTGTCTTTGCATTTACATGGATCAATAATAACTGAAGAGATGTTGGCTTGATTTTCCATCAACAGATCAAGGAATATGGCAACGGCAGATATGCAAAGGAAAGGAACACAAGTAGTACAGGGTTAGTTAAAAATCATAACAAAAATGTATGAGAAGCCTTTATATACAATTTAAAGTTTCAGTGAAAGTTTGCATTCAACATTATCCTACCGAAGCTGTAAACCTGCAACAGTAGGAAGCACTGAGTGGATAGCATCAGTTAGTCAAATCCATAGACCTACTTCACTTCCCCGTGGTTATTCACCTACATGAGTAATTTCCACTTTTTTTTCCACCTCTTCCATCAATACCAAAACCATTTTTATAATGACAGCCATTGTTCATTTCAAATTTGTGATCAGCGCTAAACATGTTGCTTACACTTAGACTTAATGGCAGAGTTTTGATTAGCATTAACTCTCCTCATTTCAAGTCCCCAGTTACACAGTATTCCTTCCACTTACAGACTCCTGCTGTTACCTTGGGAGTCTCTGCATTGGCTCAGTAAATGGTTTTCCAACAGCATCAAAAAAAATCACAGCAAGTAATTTTCTTTTTTGCAGTTTGTGTTTGAAATGTTACCAGCAACAGTTGAAGAAGTTTATGTAGACAGTGGTGGTGGTCTTACATTTTACGCATTGAATAGTTCTCCTGGCATGTTGATAAAAGACATCTTGCTGCAGCAAGAGCAAGGTACTTGATTCAAGGTGGTGGTGGGGTGGATCAGCCCAGGAGATGCTGCATTCTTGCAGACCAGTAGATAAGACAGTTACCATCTACTGAGATTGAAAAAAGGTGGAATTGCTTCTGTTAATACAAGTTGGCCATTCATGGTCAATCTATAACGCCAGTTATCTGAGACAGTAAGCGATGTAAACCAGAAGAAAGCCTCAAATCTTCACGACCTACACCAGAACACCAGGAATGCTCCCAGCCAGACTGCAAATTAAACCTCAGCCTTTCCAGTAGTTTCATCATAACAGCATTACAAAGGCTTACCAGCAGCATAAATAGATAGCTGCAGCCTAGCTAGCAGAGTGAACTGAGGCTGCTTGAAGTTTTTGCTTGAAAAGTGCTTGAAATTTTTCTTCTGCAGCAGGAACTGCAGGAGGAAGGCAGAGATCAACGATTGTCACATCCATACCTCACACCATGCTTAAGAAATACAATTCTGTTTGCATTGGTTTGGTCACTGTTGTTCTCCAAAGCCTGAAAATAGCTTGGCCTTTACCAAAAAGACATTTTATTAACTCGTGCTCTGCTAAAAAAGCATATTTTTGGCCACAGCTCTTCCCAGAGGAGCCAGCGCAGAACAGAGAACCAGTACAGCCTGCCAGCATTATCAGGCAACAACAGAACAGTTACATGGTAAAACAGGAAGAGAAACTGGGAACAGGTTGCATTATGGAGTATTATGGCTAAAAAGATAATTTTAACAGCATATGGTTTTGACGTAAGTTATTTTGTACCTATAATATGCATTAAACAAATACATACTCGTGAAGGTTGCAGGTAAGATGGTTTTTTTTTCCCCAAAACTGTTTATAAAGCACTGAATGTTCTGATGACTTTGTTTTAGACTTAAAATAAGATAAAGCCTATACACATGTAAGTGTTTGCATATTGTAAACTAGAACAGGCTGTCCAGAGTTCTTTTCAAATTTTCAAAAGAAACAATTGTTACAACCTTTTCCCCCAGAGACATAACAATCTTTAGGTTAAAAAAAAAAACCAACCAACCAACTCTCAGGTGATGTTTTATCGTGCTGTCATTACCTTGTCTTCTATTAACCCACCCCTACCGATTTATTGACTTTTGACTGCAAGGTTTTTAGATCAAGAGACAATATAACAGATTCAGTGGTTGTAAAGACCTGTGTATTTTGGGAATTTGTGAAAAGGCATTCAAATCACTGAGCACTAAATGCAAACCACAGAAATAATGGTATTTGGTCTGTTATTTTTTCAAATGTTGTAAATATACAGCAGTGTAACAAAAAGTTCTGTTTAAGTGGTACATCCAAAAGCAGCAGGTCACTAATATGCTCCTGGAAAAGATGCAAAGTTTGTCCATTCTAGATAGGATTGTGATCAAATAACTGTAAATCCGTTACTTTCATCCAGTGCAGAAGGCCTCTTACTACTTGCTAAATTTATTTTCCTGTTTGGACAGGAAATCATCTAGCTAACAGTATCTCCGATTTTATTTAAATCATTTCTCATCAGAGTAATCTTCCAGAAGCAAAGGTGATCTTCCAAAAGACAGCAGCTTTAGATTTATAAGTTTATGTTCCTTATACTTTCCAAGACTTCATCATGGAACCAGGTTTCAGTGAACATATTAGAGTTTTGCAAAGCCTCAAAAAGACGCCTATAGTCTTCTGGGTATAAGTTACGCGTTTCAGCATTTTTTGGAATTTCTAGCTCTCTCAGTAATTTGCCACCATTGTCCAAGCTCCATGAACTGAAACAAACAAACAAACAAATAATCATAATGGAGCATTTCTTTCTGTGAAAACTTAAAGAGCAAGAAACAGTATCTGAAGGTCCCTTTCACCCTTTCTCAGCTTCTAGAAGTTAACATCTTCCTACAACACAAGTTATTTTCAATCCATACTGCAAACAGGAAGAAATCTCTGCTAATAAGACATATAAATACCAAATAAAGCCCCCAGCAGACATAGACAGTACCAAACCACATAAGCCTCCTCATCAGAGGGTGGGTGCCCTCCCTCTTCTGCCCCAACTGTGTAAGTCAGTAACCAGCTTTACAGCATAAAAAGGGGTTATTCTTCAATGCCTGGGAAATGAAAGCCAAGGTCATCTTCAAGATGATGATTCAGTATAGTATAAATTAGTGTGACTTATACCTCCCAGGTATTTTTCTCTCTATATAAACAGATGTATCCACTGTCTCCCCATCTACATCCCTGCTATGAAAACTACACCTTTTATAAATGTGTATATACATTATTTCCCAGACAAGAGAAGGGTGCATAAATACACAGAAGATGCACATTAGAAGCCTTGAAGGTTAGCTCCACTTCCTGGCAAAGGGTCGAATGGAGATTAGGTACACCACTGAGCTTTAAGAAAGAAATCCATTAAGGCTCTTTGCCCTTGTCTTTGCTGAATGAGTTACTGGAATTTATTAGGGTTTGGGTTCTTCTTTTTGCTTTCTGGAAATTAACTTCCATAAACCACTACCAGCAAATGAGAAATATATTAATTATTTTCATTAACAAGTTGAAGTCAATGCTTTCTAGACTGCAAACACTTCCCCGTTGCGGGAAACAGAAATCTACTGATCATAAAGCAAAGTGAATAGCTCCAATGTAATACCAAAAAGAATAATTAAAGAGTTGCATAATTGGTAAATAAGTCTAAATCCTATTTTTTTAATTAGATAACAGAAAGCCATTTGAGGCATGTCCACTCCACCTTCAATACCCTTCAGCTGTTTTCATTAGCTTTACTTTGATGCCTGTTATAAACTGAAACACTTTTTCAGTTTTAATTTCTATACCTGCAAAACTCATGGTAACTTTATTATTACGTCTGTAATGCAAGTGAAAACTTCTTGCAGATACACGACCTCGCCTCCATTGGAGGTACAATTAATGAACATCTACATTCTAAATACTTGTCAACCTTCCTGTCAAACCTCAAGTCTTTATCATCTGTGAATACAAGCCAGGAACAGTCCCCAAAATACTGTATTGTGGGTTGCAAAAATTAAATCTTCTATTCTACATGTAGATAATTAATTGGAAAAAAAAAAAAAAAAGCTGTATTTCAGCTGCAAATAAATACCACTTTGAGAAAATTATTTTATTGTTTTCCTACATTTCACTGAAGAAAAAGTATAAAACCTGTTAATTCATTCTTACTTACTTTAATCTATCAGTAAGTCTAGACTTGGGTTTAGCAAGACACTGTTTCACCATGAAAATAAAGGTAGCTGAATTTGTGGGATTCAAGCCTCCTGTAAATAGATTTTGCTGAGGAGTCAGTCGTACCAAACATAAATGGTCATTTTGCAGCCACTGCAATAGAAACAAAACAAGTCACTTACACGACAGTCTGTGTCTTTAAGAGTAAGCATTTCATCTGTGCCACCAGTAACATTTCTTGAAGAGTTTTAGCAGTCTTAACAAGACTATTTCATTGGAAGCTGAGGCTCTAAAATTTAGTTCTAGACCAAAGATGCTTTACCTCCCCCCACCTGCCAAACAGGAAAGGAAATATGAAACAAAACAGACATGCTATCACTTCAGTTTCATTTTTATTTTTTTAGACACTAAGACAATAATAACATTAATATAATAATAACACTAAGACAATATTGCAACTTGAGGATCTTATGAAATTGGGAGAGGTGGAGTCTTTAACTGAAATAAATGTACTTCTGTATTGGCAGCAATGGATATATCATCCAGTAGACCTCATATTTGTACTTCTCCTAAGGCTGTCACAATACATCTTACATAATGCACCTGATACGCCTCTCTACATAGCTTCACAGTAACACACGTAAGTGTGTAAGGCACACTCAGTCACTTATATTCACTTATAGTCACCTACATTGTACAGTAACATTTCAAACAACACTCAGTATACTGCCGTAGCAGTTTTTTGGGGAGGGTAAAAACCAAATATTTAAGTAAACAGTCTTATATTATACGAAGGAACAGCATTACTTCTCTAAAAGAGAAAAGTAAAGAACTTACATGGGGCATTTTTCCACTTCTCAAACTTAAGCTTTGAGACTCACGCTTTCCAGCAATTAACTAGCACATGGAATCTGCACTGGACATGTGAATAGCCATTTTAATCAAAACCAACAGCATGCTGATTGTGCTGTTAATCATGGTAACACTTGTTTTGCTCAAGCAGGTAGATGTGACCCTGTCAGTAACTTCTTTTGAAAAAGACTTACCTGTTCACAACCCTTTATAGTGTTTATTCGCTATATTTTTTCCATCACAGACAATAAAGATACTAGTTTATTTCAGTTTCTAAGCTAATAGCAATTCTTCACCCCACTTCTGATGCATCTACATGCTGCCCCTAAGTTTTAATTAGAAATACACTTCTTAAAAAGTACTATGCGCAGCCAAAAAATGTATGTGTAAATGCCGTTATAAAGTTATTTTAACCTTTAATTAAAAGTGGTTTAGCTGCATCTCCAAAAGGAGAAAAGTGCACACAACAATCTTACCATGCTTTTTGGTACCGCCAGTCCCCCATTTTTCAAATTAGTTACAAATGAAGACCAAGGTTCCTGTGGGTAGGAGCAAATACATTAGAGAATTAAAGTGCTCTGGAAGAACTTGGAAAAACATTTCCCATCAATCCTGTCTAATTAGAAGTTTACCCCCATTCTAAAATTTACTTTAAAATCATGTAAATGTATTAGAACTAGGAAAAAAAAAAGAAAGTCAAGTAATAACCATAAAAAGGCCAAACTGAAAATGTTATTTAATCACATTCCTGACACAGTATCTGAGTAGCACTGGTATATTACTTATAATCAAATAACTTGTATGTATTACCACACATTAGTGGGGCTACCTACTGGTTTCAAGTTCAAAATTTGAACCAAAGCTAAAAACTGACTGCTGACCGTAAGAGCTGCTGTGCTGAGTCCAAATAAAAGTCCCACCAGCTCAACTTGTCTCCTACAGTAGCTACAAGAAGATGTATAGCAAACACAGTATGACCACAGCAAGCATATGTAATAGGTTCCTTAAATATCAATTCAATTCCTTAATATTTACTGTCAATTTATACCTCATGATATAAGGTATTTGGAATAGATAGTAAAAACTTTTAATTTTAGATTAGCAAAACATTTAAACTATGAACGTAGCAGAGCACAAAGATAAATCTAAAAAGCATAAAGCAAGTGAAAGTTGATGGCCAAGTGCTCATGTCAAGGTGGAGGGACAACATAAAAAACTTTTTTAAAACTAAACCATAGCATGTTTGAGAAGGTAAGATAGTTATTGACTAGCAGGAGGAGCAGGCCTGCTTGGGACATAAAGGCACCAAGACTGAAAAACACGTTTCCACCAAACACAGCTCAGGAAGTTGAAAGCATAAATGATGGCAAAATGCAGAGGCCATAACAAAGAGCAGACTATGACAGATTGGAAGAGCAGTCTTCTAGTCCCACACAACCCCTAGCAAGATGGAAAAGACGGATCTGTTGCACAGACATCTCTTTCTTATCTACCAGCTTCTGAGAATAAATATTTTTTAAATACAGTGGCTTGTAATGAAAATACTAACATCACAGTTAATAATGATGCCACTTAAGTGAAAGAGTTTGACACAAAACATGACTCTCTCAGGTTTTTACATCCAGAAGTTTCCATAGCTCTCACACTAATTTAAACATCACATTAGCTTCCAATTAGTTTACAATAGTAAAATGCTATAAACTCTTTTCTAAAAACACGCCCATAGCATTAGACTGTCAGCTGGTACAAAAAACTTACCATGTGCAGTAGCTGAATTTCACATCCTACTTGCCAAAGTACAGTAAGTGCCTGGTAAGCCCTCACATCCCCAGGCTTTGCTGTTAATACCTAGCAAAATGGCAAAGAAAAAGCATTTTTGTTGTAAAAACTAAGACTGCTCTTTATCTAAGCAAGATCCTTATATATATAACAACTGGTAAGAAATTCATAGTTAAGTCTAAAATTCCAAGGTAAAGTTACATTAAGCCTCAAATACATACTTTGTGCTTTTTAGTACATCTTGTCAGAACACATTTAGAAGACATTATGGCAGTCTAAGTATTTCTTCACAGAAGTTATTTGGGTAACTGAACTGTGTAGGAACTTCCAGCTTATACCCTCTGGTCCCTTTTAAGGCAGATAAGTTTCACGCAGAAGCAAAACAGGGATCATATTTTCTATAAAAACCATAACACGGGCAGACTTATCAGCTCATGCTGACAAGATAATATTCCCAATAAGACACACAAGCAGAGTAAGCCAGACATCAGGTGACCTCACTGAACATTAAGCAGCTTGCGCGGTCATCGTGCTGATCAATCTTACAGATCAGACAACTCTTAGGGCAAGAAAAAAAGAAAAAATTGTGGTTATTCTCAAACAGGGCAAAGAAAGAAGTACATTGTAGCAGGGAGATTTAACTCCTCATAATAGATTTTAGAGAGCCTCATGACAAATGAAAAACCAAAAAGAAGGTTCCAATAGCTTTTATTTATGTACGCAACTCTCATTTAACAGGATTCATAATAAAACCATAAAACACGGTGACTGAATTAAATGAATAGGCTGCCCCCTATTTGCTCAAAAATCTGGCCACCAGTATTTCGGTGGTGTCCAACCTGTCACAGAAGAATATACTTAAGACTTTTAATTTTTTCAGTAGGGTGTTAGACACAATACAGGTTGTGTAAGCACACCTGGAAGTCTTTGCTTACTTCAAGTAACTAAAGGTTTGCGGCTCTGTATAAACCTCACAGTTTCACAGAAAGAAAAGGTACCCTTGAACTATAAGTACAGCTCTAGAGTTTGGGACAGCGTAAATTAGGAACACATAACCCAGAAAGCTGCTCTGCACTTTAGTGTACAGAACCTCAATAAAAAAAGTGTGTAAATCATTCATATTTTGCCTCATTTTTTTTTCAGCACAGTATACAAAAGTAGCTCAAGAGGGCATCTCATGGAGTATGGTATTTAGTAACTCTGAACCCTCTTCACAAAGCATTTTGAATTCAGTGTTCATTGACTATTACCTGCAACTAGAAAATAATTTTGTTGCAAAAGCATGTTATAAAGTTTAAGCACCTCACAAGTTAAAATGGAAAGCAGCTAGTCTGCTGCTGCATATACTTCTCAAGTGCCAGCCTTCACATTTGTAAGATTTGTGGTTATGTGACAACAGAATGTTTCTTGACAGTGCTGTCACTACATAAAGTAGGAAACAGACAAGACCTAAAAATTCTGGCAGAAAAAGAAATTTACTAGCATTAACTATACAATATAAATGTTTGTGTGTTCTGTGAAGCACTACTTACTCTTTACTACCTGTAAAATCTCTTAGGCATACCTTGTACTCCTTTTCACTTATAAAGATGTTGAGTTCTACTCTTCCGTATCTGTATATGGAACTGCATTCATACAGGGCAAAAAGAAGCCTCCAAAGTGTGTTCCTTTCCTTTTTTTGTGGTAAGATTCCAAAAATTTTCACAGGTACGTCTGTTTCAACAATGTGTAAAAGTAGCTTTAATATTTTGCAATATGTACTAGACAGCCTCATTAATGCTAATGTCTAAACTACAAACAATTAAGAAAAGAAAGTCTGTCAGCTCATGTTGTTCAAGAACAAATACCATTCAAGCTTTAGTCAAATCTAAGCCCAGTTTGCATTAGACTAAACCTTTAATAAAGACAAGCAAATAGCTGAGATTTCATATTGTCACAAGGGTTTTCTGAGGCTACTGAGAACCTCAATAAAGCTGAAATGTAAGAAATAATATCTATTAATCCAGCATACATATTAAATAGAACATATACCTCAAGCAAATCCCACAGATTTTGCCAAATTGCCTATGCACCCTTCAAATGGATTTGTATCACGTGCAATCATATACATATACCTGCCCTCCAAGGAACTGCTGCTACACCCATGGTTTCAAAAAGTTTGTCAGAACACATAGCAGGTGGTTTCAGAGTTCCAGTCACCAAAGGATCCAGTCTGAAGAAGTCACCATAAATTACCTTTAATTGTCCATCCAGGCTATTCTCTAGGGACTGAATAAAATCAGTTTCAGTTGAAGAAATCTGGATTCAGTAACCTGTCTGGCAAAACACCCAACCCAAACAAAAAAAAAATGTTCAAGCACTACCTAAAATTGTTACCCAGTCAACAAATCAAATCTCAGAGCTGCTTCTTACAGCTGATAGAAAGAATAGCTTCCCTCACTGTGCAGGGCATTTTGGCATTTTTATGCTGCTCAACTGGAACTTTAAAACACATTTTTAAATCAGTAAGATGTTCTGCAATGTTTTGCAAAAAAAGCTATACTCAGCTAAGCAAACCACCGCATTTAATGATTTACAACTGGAATTCTTCATATACACAGAGAGAATGCCTTTTATACACATTTTAAGTCAGGTGAGAGTCTTTGGTTCCAAACCTCTACTTTACAGTTTTGCCACACAATCCTTCTAGCCCACCTTTGAATCCATGCAAAGCCAAGGTGAACAGGAGAGGACAACACGTGTCTTAATATTACCACTCAATTGCAGAACAAGAGGTTAAATAATTCCATGAGATAATCGGAATAACCAAGACTATATTTACAGACTTCTGAAAGCTACATACAGACGTCTTACTTAAACATAAACAACTACAATGACACTGATTAATATTAGCCTCAAATTTATGCATGAATCTATTCATAGGAAGACTATGAACTTCAATTCCTTCATACACAAAATGTCAAATCAATTGATTATAAAATAGTCTGTTGCTGAACATGCAATGTAAAACCAAACAATACTTACTATTATTAGGCATTATTTCAGGTGTTACAAGTAACGATCACTGGCTAATTCCTTTTTGATCCAACAGTTATTACACAATTACAAGTTAAATTTCTTATTTCCCCTTTAATTAAGTTTTAGAAATGTGCTACCAAATCAAAAGTGTACCTGTAAATTTGGAAGAAAAGCTGAGTTACTTTCTAGAGCTACCACTTTAACACCTGCATTGAGGAGAGTTCGGGTCAAGGTCCCAGGACCTGAAGGGGGAAAATAGATTTTTAAAAAAAGTGCATTTTTTCTAAGTGATTTGCTTTAGTGATTCTCCCAACACAACACTTGGGACATACCACCTTCAACAGGAGATAACTTATCTTTGTTTAAACACACTTCAAAACAAGAGTTAGAAAAAAAGATTTACACGCAGCCTGCCCGAGATCGCTGAGTGAATTACACTAAGCACAGCATTACAATGAGATACTGAGGTATATTAAATACGTTTCAAATATTTCTACTGCTTTTTCTTCTGCCAACCAAAATACACTTTGAAACCTTACCCATATTATCTACAGGTAAAATACCATCTGCAGAAATGTAAAAATAACATTAAGTAACTGCAGAGGGCTAGTTATATAATGGCCCACAGCCTTAAGCATGCTTTTACTGACGGAGATAAAGTTCATCTGCAAACCCCAAAATATTACCCGGAATGACATTTACATTCCACGTACTCTACAGCAAAGTCTAAACACCAGTGACTCACGTCTCCAGACTGAGCACTCGCTCATTCCCCCCCCAGCTCTGTACGGATGGACCCTCCCG
>NW_009260596.1:66576-82394 GCF_000687185.1 Egretta garzetta | reverse complement strand
GGGAGGGGGAGGCTTCGGCCGGGTAAGAAACCCTCTGCCGGGCACCGGTGGAGGGATGCCTGCTCTGTTTGTGAGTGGAAGTCCCAGGAGCTACGTATTTAGTTTGAGGTTTGCCCGGGTGTTTCTCGGGAGCCTTTGATCTCCGCGTCTGCAGCTCAATAGTCACTTCGGGACTCGGTTCTTTGTATCGCCCTGCCGCCCTCAGCAGGCGCAGGATCCTGCTCCAGCAGATCTCAGGCATCAGTTCTTGTCGGCTTCTTTCTGCCCCGTACTGTCTTGCAATTACGCTTGAGGTAAAGCCAGTAATTCAGTAGCAGTGATGTCGTCCTTTCAACAACTTCCCTAATGCCTTAACGAGAAATAAGTTTAGGACCATCTTCAAATTGAGTTCAAATTCTGCGAAACTGGAGTTCATCCTTAAGGGATACCGTGCTAAACACGTTGGTGGCAGGTGAGTGGCCACGGTGCAATGGGAGTTCTGGGGACAGGGAGAGAGAATCCTCCCAAACATGTTTCCCCACTCCCTGCCTAGTTTGTGCAGAAGGCAAGGGTGATCTGGCAACCAGAGTAGACTGGTCTTCAAATTAATGGCTCAAAAGTAGACTCTCCGTATGATTTTGTGCACACTGCTTCATTTCTTGTATTTCATTTCTCTGTAAAGTGAGAAATTAACATGTGCCCACTTACTAAACAAAATCATTTTTTTTGACGTATCTCTATTAAGCAGAACCTGGGACAGAAAGTTGTGGCGTTGCTATTCTCCATTTGGCAGATCTGAATGTGGTGTGAAGAGGGGCTGGGCTGGATTTAGGAAAGATTGCAAATGCCTTGTCGAGTGCAGTAGTTCTTCATATCTGCAGTTTATTTTTAAATTCTCTGCTCTTTTACACTGAGTGCTTTAATAGTCTTCCCTGTGCCTTAAGGGAAATGGACAGGCTGTTCAGCTGGATGATGGGATAGACCTCAATCCATTTTTAAACTGGATTTTGTGTTTTTAATAGCATTTTTCCTCTCTTACTAATTAGTCTGATAATTCAGTAGTTCATAGGACTTTTAGAACATCAAGCAGAACTTGGTTTTCTTAGAGCAAGTGTTTAGTAATGTCCTAGTTCAGCATTCCTTATCAAAGGTTATTGATAGCTATGGGCACAAAAAGGTTAGGTATAGTTACTCTATTACCATGTTATATTCCTTATATTTTAAGGTTAATTAAAGAATTTTGGATTTTGTTGCCAGTTGGAGTACTGAGGAGTGCTAAAGTCATCTTTGAATGGGCTGCTCAGAGTAATTGAGATTAGTTAGAGGACTGTTTGCTAAGTAAAGCCCAAATGCCCTGACATTCTTTATACACTAGAAATGATACACTTTCTTCATATTTTTATTTACTTTAGCTTAGCACTTGCCTGCATTGAACCATAGATCTCTTTAGAATAAATTTATGATTCTTTGTTTTTTGGGGTTTTTTTTCCCCTTCCCCTAGAACTGCCAGATCTATACTGAATCTTGCATGTGTAAAGGACTACCTCTTTCTGACCTGGTCGTTATCCTTGAGAAACTGTTGAAACCTTAAGAAAATGGTAAGTATTGTGGTTTTTTTGGTTTTTTTTTTTTTGGAAGTTACAATGCAGAAAGCTGTTTAATGCATTAAAGTGTATCCCAAGAACATTTGAACAGTTATTTTTAAGTTAATGGTTGAGTGTGGCATATAGTTTCTAGTTTAATCCAGCTATTGCCACATGCAAATATTTGAATTTACAGTCTTACCTCATAGAGTCTTACGTCTTTGTAATTTAAGTGCATTGTTGGGTGCTCTGAAATTATTGTTTTCTCCTAATTGTTATTTTTTGAAATAAATCAGAAAAGGAATCAAAAGGGTTACATGCTTGTTCGGATTCCAGCCTATGCTTGAACCAAAAGAGCACATTAGTTCTTTGGGTGAAAAAGATCAGTAAAAAGATATTTTTCTTCTCAATGGTTCTAAATGTCTTTTGCATTTGCTTTTATTTGGCTCCGTTTAAAATTTATGGTTTTAAGTTAATATTAAAGCATTAGTCTTCTAGTATTATCTTGCTATGTATTAACCATTTAGCCTTAGTAAGTATGGACAAGCATTTCTAAGTAAGGGGGGAAAATGGCAGTAGTACATACATCTTGATCTCAGTTTTTCAAACTCTTATGCCCGTACTTCATTTTAAGTACAAATTCAGTAGAACTCCCATCTTGCCCAAATAAACCAAGAGGTATGTGATCATAACTTTTCTTATCCTGGTAGTGGTACTTATCATTAGTCTCCTATTTGGCTCAGAACACAGATAAAGTTTGTTAGCATATAATTGTTTCAGAAACTTTGTCCTTCTATTTTATTCACCATATCCCACTTTAACTCATTGTAAAATTTAAGATTTACTCTTAATATTGATTGGGGGTTTTTAATTATGCATATTTTGAAAGGCTTACCTGCTACCAAATACTACTTCTAATGTGAATTTTAAAAAAATCTTACAACAGAACTGATGTTCAGAAAGAGCTGAAAGAATCACTTAAGCATGTTAACTTGAGTAATGTGAAAATAAAATAACCTGCTATGTGTTTGGATTGGCAGAAACATCTCTGTGCCTTGCTGAGATGCAGGCTGTCACAGAATTATAACTTATTTTATTCAGCATACTTCAATATTCTTGTTGTAATACTTTGGATGGTGATCAAGGAAAATAGTAAGAGTGGTAAGAGTTTTCTTCAAAAGTCCTGTAAGCACTGTGCACTCAGGAACATAATCTCTAGGAAGAATTATTTTTTAAAAATCAATTGGAAAGTAGCCACATTCTTTAGTCCTATTCCCTTGTTATTGCTGTCCCCCACTCTAAGCCCATACATGCACAAAGGAAACATCCTAAGGACTGAAGTAGCGTTTAATCCTATGCCACAATCTGGTTTGAGAACCAGTAAGTTTGCAACCTGTGGGCTGTACTGGATATCTTCCTTCAAAGTGAAAATTGGTCTTTATAATGATGTCAGCAATTTTGTATTTAGAACCACTATACTCTATAAACCTTAAATTACTGCTTTTCTATGTGTAAGCTGTTGACAATGAAAAATGGCCAGACACTTGGATTTGAAGGAAGGTAGAGTGCTTTGCTGTTTGGCCGAGCTGTTAGTAGTAAGGGAAATAAGAATCCAAGGTTCCCTGGAAGCCTGCCTGCTCCATGTGACAGCGTAGCTTCTACCCTAGCACTGATTAATAGGGAATACCTGATTAATAGGGAATTACTGGCCATTAAAAGTGGGCTAGATCAATTGTGCAGATCACTGGAGAGTGAGTGCTCAACTACCAATTAAGTGATGAAACTTATCCAGTTCTCTTTTGAGACAGTTTCTGAGTACTAGGTGTATGGTCATGTATGTTAATATGAGCTTATTTGAAAAAAAAACCAAAACAAAACTATATAACACCACTCCTCCTTCGCTATTTTTCTGTCCTAATATGCTGTTTGATAGGAAGACATTTTCACACCAGGTGCAGATTGACTTTGCAGCCTTACAAACAACACTGCAGCAAAGTTCACAGCTGACAAAAGAGCTGTTCAGCACAAAAATAAACATTTTTAAATGAGCTGATGCCTTGAATTCTGTTCCTACTGATGCTAATAACAGTGTCCGCGTCTTATTTTCCCTTATAATGAACACTAAGCAACAATATTTTTGACATTTTCAGTGGAGAGGCAAAAGGTTCTGTAGCGTGAAGACTGTTGCATAAGCTGTGTATTGTAAGGCATTTTGGCAGGGGTACAAACTTTTTCACTCTGTGCTATATCTGTTCTGTGTATACAGAGAAACTCAGTCCCTAGGGCTATCAATCTGGCATCTTTCATCAGCACTGAATTTACTGCAAATGTTTTTTTGGTGCATGCAAAAAAAAGTGCTATTAAACCTTTGTGGACAGGAGTAAAAACATTCAAATAGGTGTATCTTCTGTTTACTTCTCTCAGAATTCCTCTTCATTGAATTCTGATGAGCACATTCTGCTGACTTTCAAATTCAGTCAGCCCGTGTTTGTGTGTATATCTTGTCTTAAGTCTTTATTCCGAACACTTTGGCAACGTTATCTTGCTCAAGAGCTTGCCATGCTAAAGATTTTTTTACTTATCTACTTACTGTGTAACTGTGATGTATTGAAAATGTGTTGGTAACTTATAAGGAAAGTGTAAAGGAGAAATTATGTTAATATCAAATAATTCTGTAGACAAATTTTGGTGTGTTGCATGCTCACTTTTTAGGAACAAAGTTGCTTAGGAGCATGAAGTTTTTTCGACTGTTCTTCAAATAACACCGCTCCATCTGTCCACACTGAACTACCAACATGTGGCCTTATAATCTGAGCTTTAACACTGCTTTTCTCTGTCCATGGGATTCATTTAATTTTGTTGGTTTATTTTGTTTGGAAAAAGAATATTACACTGCAGGGCAAACTGAAATTAATTCAAAATAATGTTGGGATTTAAAAAAAAAAACCAACAAACTAATCCTGGTATTTGTTTTATCTTTGTAATATGAGCATGTTAGAAAGATTATTTTTTTTAGGTTCACTTGATGAATATGTCATTGAAGTAATATGGAAATTTGTAGTGTACATGTTCAAGGTTCTTTGCTAATAGTTAAAACTTGGAATTTTGGTACTTTTAGCCTCCAAGTGAGCATTTCGGCTAGACCTGCATCACAGTTCAGGTGGTGTTCATTCTGTTGTTACAGTGTTACGGTTGACTAATGGCAAAATAAACAAACTGGGGTGCATCTGTCCTGAAACTTAGAACTCTACAAGTTGTTCAATAATATTTTGCCATCTTCCTTTCTTCATGTCTTTATAAAATAACGTGACATTCACAGTGCAGAGCTTACACAGTTGATCCCAGGAAGATTTTATGACAGCTGGCATATAAAATTACCCTTTACCCAATGTTGTGAGAAACTCAGTCCCTAGGGCTATCAATCTGGCATCTTTCATCAGCACTGAATTTACTGCAAATGTTTTTTTGGTGCATGCAAAAAAAAGTGCTATTAAACCTTTGTGGACAGGAGTAAAAACATTCAAATAGGTGTATCTTCTGTTTACTTCTCTCAGAATTCCTCTTCATTGAATTCTGATGAGCACATTCTGCTGACTTTCAAATTCAGTCAGCCCGTGTTTGTGTGTATATCTTGTCTTAAGTCTTTATTCCGAACACTTTGGCAACGTTATCTTGCTCAAGAGCTTGCCATGCTAAAGATTTTTTTACTTATCTACTTACTGTGTAACTGTGATGTATTGAAAATGTGTTGGTAACTTATAAGGAAAGTGTAAAGGAGAAATTATGTTAATATCAAATAATTCTGTAGACAAATTTTGGTGTGTTGCATGCTCACTTTTTAGGAACAAAGTTGCTTAGGAGCATGAAGTTTTTTCGACTGTTCTTCAAATAACACCGCTCCATCTGTCCACACTGAACTACCAACATGTGGCCTTATAATCTGAGCTTTAACACTGCTTTTCTCTGTCCATGGGATTCATTTAATTTTGTTGGTTTATTTTGTTTGGAAAAAGAATATTACACTGCAGGGCAAACTGAAATTAATTCAAAATAATGTTGGGATTTAAAAAAAAAACCAACAAACTAATCCTGGTATTTGTTTTATCTTTGTAATATGAGCATGTTAGAAAGATTATTTTTTTTAGGTTCACTTGATGAATATGTCATTGAAGTAATATGGAAATTTGTAGTGTACATGTTCAAGGTTCTTTGCTAATAGTTAAAACTTGGAATTTTGGTACTTTTAGCCTCCAAGTGAGCATTTCGGCTAGACCTGCATCACAGTTCAGGTGGTGTTCATTCTGTTGTTACAGTGTTACGGTTGACTAATGGCAAAATAAACAAACTGGGGTGCATCTGTCCTGAAACTTAGAACTCTACAAGTTGTTCAATAATATTTTGCCATCTTCCTTTCTTCATGTCTTTATAAAATAACGTGACATTCACAGTGCAGAGCTTACACAGTTGATCCCAGGAAGATTTTATGACAGCTGGCATATAAAATTACCCTTTACCCAATGTTGTTTTGGTAGCTGCTTAGTTTCTTATCTGCATTTCTCTCTTTCTCATGGAAGACTGTTAAAGTCTACTATTTTAGCACTGAAGATGACATCATTAGTATAAGGAGAAATAGTAATCATTCAGTGTCTCTATGGGCTGTAAATCTCCTCCTGTCTTGGTATCATCTATCTCGGTTTGGGTTTTAAGTGAAATTAGTTTTTACCCTCTTACAGTACTGATGCTAGGTTTTATTCATGTTTGTGATATTTGGGACATTCTAATGGAAAGATGCTTTTTTTTTTTTTTTTTTTTTTTTTTTTAATGGAAACTACTACTTAAACTGGCCTTGATAATAAGAGTTTTCCGAAAAACTGATCTTAAACAAATTAGATGTCTGTTTACAGGCTCAGGTATTGCAAATATAAATTCAAATTCTAATAGAAAAACTGGTAATTGTGTGCTTCAGAAAACCTCTCCAAGATCTATTAATCAGAACTATGTGTAAAATATTAGAGACAGCTCATATAGCCAGCATTTATTTACACAATTAGAGTGGAAATTAATTACCTTAGTAACTTTCTGTTGGAAAGGGCAGAGTTGAAACAGCACTCAAGGCTAAATTCACCGCTGGGTTTAAGTGATCGCAGCTTCATTAACTTCAATCAAGTTACGCTAGTGATTAGTTTTTGGGAGATTGTGATTCGTTTAACATAGGCCATCTGGTTTATAGGCGATTTAAGTTCTCACTCGTGCATTTAAGGGCAAAAAAACTTCACCAAATTTAACTGTCTGTTTTGTTCCTCTTTACAGTCCTTGTATGGTTCCTTTACCAAAATATCTATTTCACGGTCTTTTTAGTGTATTCATCTTTGTTACATCCTTGTGAAATAAAGCAGTATTTTTTAGTTAAGAAATGCATTGAAGATGATGTACCAGTTTGACTGACTTCATGGAGGAGGTTCAGAGCAAAGAAAGGATTTGATCTCAGTCATTTGTATCTGACACTGAATAATGTAGAAACTAGACCATCCTTCCCTTCTGAAATGTAAAACCAACTGATGCAACATTTTGGTAGAGCTGCTGGATATTCTAATTTTCTAATGATGACAATTACTGAAGCTCTAACAATTAGCTCTGTTCTTAATTAACCTTCTAGCTGGACCTGAAGGTTAGATAACAAAGAGACTGCAAGTGTGTAATATTCATGGACAAGAATTGTTTCAGAAATTTTATGGACAGATTTCCATTCTATTTGTCATTGCTTCTGGCCCTGATATGATTTAGGACATAACTGAATATTTTGAATACACTAACTTTCTTTGTGTTGATGAGGGCTATGAAACTCGCTCGTCCTTCAGGTGTAAATTACGGAATTCAGTCTCACTATGAAATTCAACTGTCAGAAAGTCTTGAACGCTCTTGTTTCTTCAGATGGGCAGTCTTTACATAAATTTCCTCGTTATTTTTGCATCTCCATGTCAAGGGACTGTATTCTGTCACATTAACCTAAACTGTTCCTAAATCATGAGGGATTTTAGATCATTGTGTGGTTTTTTAGCTACCTGTTACGAGGTAAGGATGGTAGGTACCAGCTTTCTCAGGTCCTGGTAAAGTAAAGATTTGGATAAGAGTGAGCTGAGCTGATTAGGTCTCATAAAATAGTCTATACTGATTTTACTGATTTGCAGAACTTTTTTTAATAAGAGAAAAAGTACCCATCCTAGAAAAGGTGCATGAATTTGTCTAGTGTGAAGTTTTTAATTTTTGTTATACTTTGTAATAAAACTTGTGCATACGTTCTGAAGTGTTACAATATGGGAGTTGTTCAAGTAGAATTAAAACGTAAAAGTCAAAAAAAGGAAAATTACTCCTCCTCATAAGACTAAAAAGGAGATTCATGCATCCCAAGGCAGGACCACTCACTCGTAGGTTATTCCTGACCAGTGTTTGTCTAGACTGTTCGTATAAGTGCTGCAGTGATGGGAGTTCTCTGGCCTCCTAAAAGAGTCTGTTCTACTGCCTTTCTGCCCCCGCCTGAGATACATTCTGGTTTTTTGCTGTAGACAAGAAGAAAAAATTAACACATCAAATGGTGAGGTCCCCTTTTATTCTTATACCATTAAGTGAAATTTGTTCTAGTGAAGCTTAAAACCCAAAATGATTCAGACACTTGGACTGATCATTATGTATTTTGAGTGCCGGAAAAAGAGCTTGTTTCTGCGAAATTTTCATCTGAACTCTGTCATATGTTTAATAAAAGATACTATTTGTTCCCAGAGAAACCTCTTGTATTTGGCTGTTGACTGAAACATATTTTTGTAGTAATGTTAAGTGTGGAAGAGTAGATTATGCCTGGCAGTACATGTTTATCATTGTTTATTGAAGCTGTGAATAAGCAGTATGACCAGGAAGCTTAGAAGTTGGAAATAGCATGGGGAACTTCCTCTCAAAACCTCACTGTTCCTGCTGTTTATAGATCATCATGGCTTTAAATGCCACTGCTACTTGAGAAATGTCATTTCAGTGTCAGAAAGTGCCAAACCACCAAAGTGTTCATGCTCAGACATTTTTGTAAATTCACTGAAATTAGATAAACCTCTTCTGTGTCTGGATACTTATTGGAGGACTGCAGGCTTAACACGTTTGAGGAGATAGACCTCCTAAATCGTGTCTCTGACACAGAAGCAGAAAACAAGTATGAAGATATCTTTACACTTAGTTTCGAAGTCAAACATAGGGCAAACTGAACTGTCAGGAGGATGTTAATGAGATTCTTCTCACAGTGAGGCTATCCAGTAATGGGATTGTACATAAGACTACTTTGTGAAATTATAAACTAATGAGTCCATGCTATAAGACAGCACAACAGCATGCTAATTTTTTTTTCTGTGGAGATGTGAAGTTGGATAATGGAAGTATACACATAAATATTTGTGTTTCCCTTTCTTTAGAAACAACAACATTCCAACCAGAGAAATTGCACATCCACTTTCTCAAAAGAACATATGGGCTTTTTGTTTACTAGCTTCTGTAACAGCACAGTAGGCATTGCCCTTTATCTTGCAAGCTAATGAACTTGTAATGGTCCGTTGTATGTAGTTTTCAGTGCCATGTAGCTACTCTGTCATCTAGAGTTTCCTCTCCATTGCTGCATCTTCGTTTTGATAGTAAATGTAGTTGTACACAAAATATTAACATTTTTCCTTATATGCAGAAATTAATATGCAATAATAAGAATTTTCAGTATGTTTTAATTTTTATATGGCCATCACAGTTTTTCACATTGGTTTGTGTTAATTTGTAGAAGATTATTTATCAATATGAAATGAGATATTAACATTTAAATCTGGTCTTGTAATGTATTTTTACACCAGCTATCAGAAAGATCAACAGATTTTTTTTTTTTTTAAGAAATATATGGGTTAGGTTTAGTAATTCTTTAAATTTCAGTGTTTCTACAGTTTTTCTTTTTTGTTCTAGTGGTAGAAGTACCAATTCTGTAAAGATAGTAGCTTCAAAAAAAAATCCTGTTTCCTTTTCGCAGAATCAACATGATTTTTTTTTCCTCTAGGACTTGTGAAGCTGCTTGTATTAAAAAAAAAAAAGAGAGACAAAACCCCCATAACAATATAGAAAATTAAAATCCCTTAATATAGGTACTATCTATTTTTTTTACCTGTCCTTAAACCTGAGATTTGCTTAATTTCCTCTTAAAAAGGATGAGGATTTCACATCTCTAGACAGCCTGTTTGGTTGTTTATATGACAACCTTTTCTAGGCTGAATAACTGTTACCACATGTAGTGTTGTCCCTTCCTCTATAAAACTCTCACCTTGCTATGATGTAGGTTCTCTTATTTGTGTACATGTTGTTTTGTGTATACTGTGAACGAAACAAAAATACACAGCTGTAATTGATTAGTGTGTGGTAGGACATAATGAATTCTCTTGTGCCTATAACACTTGCTGTATTATATCCCAGGAGAAAAAAACACTTGGACTCATGGTCAGTTTTCTGTCTGATACCTCTGTATGAGATGCTTTTCATCAGAACAGAATGACTTGTTAATCCCTATTTCATACAGATGTGCTTCATTTATTCTAAAAGATACGGTGTGGTCTGTTGGTGAATTTCATGTTACTCCTTTTGGAGCACTTATTGCCACGATTAATTTTGAATTAAATCCTCAAAAATACTTTGGACTGCTTCTAACTGCAGATTTTATACAGCTATTGTGTGTTACTATCAAAGTTAATGAAAAGATTGAGTAGAAGCAACACTGGGAACCAATCTGAAATCCCCATTCAATTTGAATAGAGCAATATAGGTGATATAATGGGGAAACTGACTTTCTAAGAATTTAAAGACCTAAATCTCCCTAATTAACATAGCATAATTAAGTGTCATGAGAATAAGAGAGGGAAAATAGTGTATTTGGCAGGGGACCTGTATGAAGGCAGTCAAATGGAATAAAAAAATTATTTGCTATGAACTTTTTGAATGTTAGAACCTTTTTAGTCTTTTGCCAGCACATATGGTGTTATGATCTTGATCTGTTCTGTAAGATATTTCTGTGACCAGTAAATCAAATACTATGCTATAAAATCAGTAAACATTCATAAAACCCCCCAGCTTTCCAAGATAGAGGAGCTGTGTTAGTATGAGAGGTTGGAGGGGGGGACGTTATTTGCTGGTGGTTTTGGTTGGTGTTTTTTAATGCCCTCTTCAAATTTCGGCTTGCCAGGTCAGGAAAGATCCCAGTTCTTCCCTTTGTTTCAGAATACAATCCGAACAACTGTAATTAAGGTTATGTTTCCTTAGTGAGAATAGATGGAAGAAAGGCTCTGTACATACACAAAAATGACCACCTAAAAATTTTGTTGAAATTACATGAAGTTATATGAAGTACCTAAAAGAGAACACTGAAGAGCACGGGCCTTTTAAAATTGAAATTGACCTAAAATAGAAGTGAGTATGGTGATATTTCTGTAATGTACATACTGTTTGTCTTAAAGCAAACAAGCATACAACTGATTTCTTCAATACAGACTTTGTCTTTTAGCCACTTGGCAAGTATTTTTCATCTTATTTGTGCTACAATGACCATGATTATATATGCCAATTGCATGAATCTGTGTGGCAACTGGAACTGAAGCACTTTCATTCCATCGGCACCTTTTAACAGAGGTCAGCACAGTTCTGCTCAATGTTAGCTTTTATTTCAATTTTGGGCAGCCGGTGAAGGGAGGAAAGATGTGCCTAGGAAGAAACGAACATTTTTTTCTTAGCGTGTTTGTGTGTACAATTCATTTCAATGGCAAAACAGTAAACAGTACATGTTATTGGTCTGTTAAATATAGTTCAAATGACTAGTGATTTTAATTCCATTTTTGTTTATACATGTTTCTACTTCTGTTTTTAGACAGCACTAAAGTTCATTCTCACAAGATTTAGCTTCACTTTGGTACCCGCCTGATGCCTTGGTAAAGTCAAAAGGAATAGCAGATTGCAACATTGAAAACCAAGAAGGAAAAAAAGCTTCATTGGGGAGCAGGGAGGGAAATCCTTTCACAAGAGCAAGGCCAGGACTGTTCTAAATTCTTTAAACTAGCTCTTTCTGGCTTTTCATTCTCTAAAGACTCCTAAGGGTTGTAGAAAATAATGGATTTTCAGGGCTACTTTTATTTGGAGAAATGCTGAGTTTCAAACAGTAAATGAAGAAATGTTGATCTCCAGTAGCTCTCCAGCCTCTCAGCTAGAGAGGGACTATCATTTTAGCCACATGTTAAAAGGAAATGAGTTAATATTTTCTATCAAAATGCTAGCTTCCTCTATAGATAATTTCACTTGTCAAAAGCATCTTTTCCTCATTTTGCGCGGTCTCATAGGAAACACCTTATTCAAATGCATTCACGTTTCTGTTTCCCTGTGATAGCTGTTGAAAGGATAAACTGTTGTCTACTGATAGAATTAAGAGTGGTGGTAGGATATCCTGATTTTTAATTATTGCTGTTGAAACTAATTCCTCATTGGCTTTGGGCAATTTGCTTCCATCTCTTTTGTTTGATGTATCATTTAATCTATGAGCTAGAGAGACCAGCAGTAGGTATTATTTCATATGCTAGGAAGAGTAAGAAGCAAACCTTTCAAGTTTAACATGGTGTTTGGGATTTTTTTTTTAGTGCTTTAGAACAGTTATCATCAATAAATCAACATAACTATAGTGTGGGTGTCTGTAAATAGTATATTCTGATTCTTGCTGGTCTGATTAAAGTTCTGTCCTCCTTTTAACCTTTCACTTTGTGTTTAACTCTGAGAGAAAAGGGCTTGGTTAAGGAACATCCTTCTAATGAACAGATGCGTCCTTCAGATATGTATCTCCTCTAGAGTTCCTTTCTTTGTCTTTCTGGTGCTCAAGGAAAGCTAATTCTCTTATTTGGCTGCCAAAGGAAAATACGACTTGCGTCTCTAGTGTACAATTCATTATTCTTCTAGGAGAGAATAGACTTATTTCAGTTGGAAAGGACCTACAATAATCATCTAGTCCAACTGCCTGAGCAATTCAGGGCTGACCAAAAGTTAAAGCGTGCTGTTAAGGGCATTGTCCAAATGCCTCTTAAACACTGACAGGCTTGGGGCATTAACCACCACCATAGGAAGTCTGTTCCAGTGTTTGACCACCCTCTAGGTGAAGAAATGCTTCCTAATGTCTGGTCTAAACCTCCCCTGGTGCAGCTTATATGTTATAGGATAGGCAGTATTTTTTTAGACTGGTGTGGCTGGAAACGGTTAATAAGTTCTTCAGGTTGGAAGCAGAGATGGAGTTGCCCTAGTTGGTGCTGACTTTTCCTTTTGTGTTGCCCAGCTGGTGGTGGCTTGTCGACCTCTGTGTGCTTCCCTGGAACTCCTCATGGTCTATTTATTTAGCCTGTCCTTTGTATGCTTGTCTTCGAGGATATTATTGGTGTGTCAAAAGCTTTACCAAAGTCAAAGGAAACAGCATCATCCATTGTTCTCCCCTCCTCTGCTGAGCCACTCACCTCTTTGTAGAAGCCTATCAAGTTTAGCACTATTTACCCATCATAAATAAACAGTGACTACTCTTGATGACCTCCTTGTCCTTCATATGTTTGAAAATGGTTTCTAGGATTACTTGCTCTATCACCTTCTAGGGATTGAGGTGAGGCTGAGCAGCCTGTACCTCCCTGAAGTATCCTCCTTGTCCTCCTCTAAGATAGGAGCGACGTTTTCTTTTTTCCAGTCCTTTTAGCAACTACAGAGGTTGTAGAGGAATAATTTTGGGAAAATCTTTTTAGTAATCTCTAACAGAAATATGTTTCTTTGAATGAAGGAAAACCTATTTATTCTCTGAGGCTTTTTTTTCCATTTTTCCGTGATTTGAATTCCTCTAGCAAGTAAAATGAAACTTTATCTTGCATATTTAGCAAGTGAGTATTTCCGTTATTTCAGTTGTATATGCATGGACATAAGACTGAAGAAAGCCTGGTGAAGACAGGTTTCCTAAAATGCTTTTTCACTTAAAGGAAGGATAGGAAGCTGCTGTAGAAGGCTTGTCTAAGCTATTCTATAATACAAGAGTGCTTGCTGATTTTTGGCTTCACTATTTAAAATATGTAAGCTGAATCTAATGAGATGTATATAATGGAGCTGTATTTCATCTATATGCTTGCTAAGTTAAACTAGCAGCATTGCCATGCTTCTGAAAGCTAAAGATAGGAACTGATACTGTAACAGTCCTGTATAAGTACTGTGTAACTCTGCTGCTAAGAGTTACCCCTTTTTTTCCTGTGAATATGCATCGAATTGCAGCATAGATTAGAGTTGCATGTTCACAAAAAGGGAAAATTGACCCCTGCTGAGAGTAGGTGGGGGATTAGGGTTTTTTATTAACAAACCATCTGCTTCTGTGTATACTGAAGATGTGTTGAATGTTTTCTTGAAAGTAAAGTGACAATCTGAGTCAATAAACAGGTTCTACTTGCATCTAATTCTTGTAACAGTTAATCTATCTGCATATTTGATGTGATACCATCACTGAGAGAATTAAAAGTTGTTCTGCTTATATTCCTCCCTGGTTTATTTTTATTTCAGGCAAACTATGATCTTATGTGACAAGAATGTGTTCATTTTAGCCACGAATTTAAAGGGGGTGGTGGGGGTGGTTTCTGTTTATCTTTTTGTTTTTCTTGTTACCTTAGCTGTAACACTGTGAGCATTGCTGTAAAGATTAGCTGTGCTGTTGGTCAGGTAAATTGAACTGATTATAATTGGATAAAAATACAGGTTTATAGATGATTTTTTTATATGTAGATATGCTTTACTTTAAGACTAATAATGGGGGAATGGATTAGCGTTTGAAAGAATTTCCCCATAGTTTTAAACGGTATCACATTGGCTAATGTGATTCTTTATTGGCTGGCATTAACTACAAGGTTATTTAGCCATTATAATATACATATTATAAATGCTTCTTCTGGTTTTATATTTTAGGTCTAGAAGTATTTGGAGAGAGATTAAGAGGTTCAACAAATAACGTTCTAATGGATGACAGAAAATTTACACGAAATGATCTACGAATAGACTCAAAGAACAGTCGTCCTGCTGACCATAGGGTGGAAAGTTTGGCATCTCACTTGGTTTCTTCAGCTGATGAAAATGAAAACCAACTTGACAATGATGGGAATGAGGTTCTGAGCAACAGTAGCATTGCTGTGGGACAACAGGATAAAGGTGAGCAGGACAGCATCAATAATAATGAGAATACAGACAGTGGAGACTGCACCCCAAGCTGTAAGGAAAGTGAGACTGACAGGAGATCTGTAAATGTCCATATGGACCCCCAGCTGGAGGAAAAGCCTATTACAGAAAAACAGCCAGGTGGAAAAAGAAGTCCAAGAAGCAAAAGAAGCTCCAGCAAAAAATCTAAAGGTACTTTATTTTTTGTTATGTTTAATTAAAATAATAACACTTTAGTTCTAATCTGTGAGCCAATAAGAAAGATACATTGTAGTTGTAATACTAATTATTTTTAAAATTTCACCAAAAGTTGGGGTTTTTTTCAGAACTGTTAATAGTTCTAAATCAGATTCAACTCTAGATGTTTCACCTTCTGTAGTTAACCTGTATTTAAACATTGGCTATGTAGCAAAGGGAATGTATCAAGGAAGCACGAGTAGAGGGATGTGCAGAGTTTCACTATGGAAATGGGGCTGACTTCCAAATCAGAATAACCAAATCAGAATATTTAGGCAATATGATTTTGTCCGTTTGAACATCATGCTCGAGTGCAAGATTTTGGTGTCTTGATCCAGTGTCCAGATTGGAAATCTTAGTATGAATACCAAATAGCTTGATCTTGGCTGCTGTTGTCAAAATTTACCTACACTTTTCAAAGCTTAATAGATAGTCCTACGATGTGCATTTTGGGTAATGAGCTGTTCAAAAATGTGTTTCTACCAATTTTTGATGTTACTTCTTTAGATCTTTTGGATATGAATTGGATAAGGAAAATGTAAGTGTTTATAACATGTTCTTATTTGATCTTCATCCCTTTTTGAATGAGTAGGATTTCTCTACATCAACACAATATTAGGTTTTTGCCATAATTCATAAAGTTTATGTTTCACAGTGCTGCAAATACATTAATTAAAATCAGTGTGTTTCATCGCACAGTTATCTTTGAAAGTTACTTGGGACAACTGAATCATGCCTGCATTTTTATTTCCTCTACCTCCC
>NW_009260596.1:3877-66561 GCF_000687185.1 Egretta garzetta | reverse complement strand
CGCATTTATTTTTCATCTAAAGACTGAGATGATGGGGAATTTGGCTACTTAAAATAGATAACTTTAAAATACAGTTTTCCTGCTAAATTGCAAGTCTTTTATGACCTAATCTGAAAGCTAGTGATGATCTTAAAGGATTATAAAATAGGCAAAGAAGGGAAAGGAAGGGAGACTTGTGTTCTGTATCTTATAGGAAAAATCTAGAAGAGAAAAATTATATTTTCTAGTAGAGATATGACGATCCTGGAATCTGTCATTTTAGGAAGAATGAGTTCTCATTAAATGATGCAGAAAGTAATTAAGAATACATTTCAACTGTAGATTTAATTTTTAAAAATAGAAGAAGATACTTAATTAAAACAAGAGATTGGCAGAAGTAATTGAGAACCAGTCATCTATATGATGGGGAATAACAAAAAATAAGTTGATGAAATGTGATAACTCTGTCCACAGATCTGTATCTGAAGCATGATGAAAGGAAGAAAAGGAGAAATTCACCCAAACACTGAAACGCTGCTTGTATTCTCTCTCCATTAGTTTGTATTCTTGTTGATAAATGCAATCAACTGATGCAAAGTACCACAAAAAAAGCTGTGCACAGTAGATGGCAGTATCAAGGCAAAAAGCAAAAATCTGAAATATAAGAAAGTTTCATGGAACAAGCTAGACATGTAGAATACCACAACAGAAAATGTCCTGCCTGCAAAACCCTTAAGAGTTTTGCTGAATTCCTATAAACAAACTCTTACTGCTTTATTAATAGAGAACCTTGACTGTTATAGAAGGAAGATCAAAATACAAAATTACATTATATCTCCTGTTGATTATGGGCTAATTTAGATTTAGCTTTTTAGATATTCTCACGTGATGGTTCTCCTGTTTTCACACAGTGCGGTGACTATGTCACAATTTCTTGATGTTGCAAACATCTTTATTTTAGTGAGAATCTTCAAATTAATTTATAACACCAGCTATTTTAGTTAATTCCTGAGTATCTCTCTACATAAAAGAACCAAAATGTCTTTATACCATCTCAGAGATAAAGGAGAGAATAATCAAACCGGAGTGGAAGATCCCTGAGTGGGTGACAGCAGACACAAGCAAGCTGGAATCACAAACTAAATACTTGCATGGCATGTATTATGGTGACATTTTTTAATTTTATTTTTAACTATTGAGAAATCATGAATGAGTTACTTTTGATTCATAACTAAAGAAGAGATTTATGAATCTTCTTCTCTTTCCCCATAAGCAAACCCATGAGGGTTGCTGTTAAATGTTACCATTCTGGAAAAGATGACATTTGACTTAAGAACTGTGTTGTTCATAGTCCTTCTCTTGCTAGTGACTAAAGCAATGAACCTGGATCATGGAAAACTACATTTTACTTAGTTTTATTTATTCAGGAATTGCTTGGCAGAAGACTGGTGATCGTTAGAGAAGCCAATCTTTCACTTTGGACCTATGTTTTTACTTTAAAAGAAGGAGCAAGGCGAGTACTTGCATTTGCAATGTGTTTGAAACCCTCTAAATATTTGCTTATAAAGCATAAACAGTTATAAGTATTTGACTATTGTGTTCCTGTATATGCTTGGAACGTGTTGGAGCTAGAATTATCCTAGCTCCTACAATCAGTAGACTGGAATGTGGGATTAAGAATCACTGTATCCGGTTGAAGGTTCACCTACTTCAATATTCTTCCCCTGACAGTGGCCAGTATAGGATGGTTAGGTAAGAGTATAAGGACAAGGCAAAGAGGTAGTGATTTGTGTTCTCCTTGCCATCAGCCATTATCCATTGATTGAGGACTTCCCCAAGTGGGAATTGATAGACTGTGATAGCTTACAGTGAATTTGTCACCTGACTTGCAGTTGTTTTTTGAGTCCATTTTGGTGTCCTGGAGTAAGTTGTTCCAAGACTTCACCCATGCATTGTTTGAAGAAGCATCTCATTTTAGCTGTCTTGATGCTGCAGTAGACGCATTAGTGTGAATTGACAAGTCTGTAGTTTCCAGATCCCAAATTTCTCTCACATACTTTTTGTATACTAATAATAATTTTGAATAGACTATGATTATATCTATTTGAGGAGGACACTGGTGATCAACGAAGTGATGCAAATTTAAACTTTGGTGATTATTCATAGTTTGATTCCTTGTAATGAATCGTACTAACTTTAGTGCAGTAGAGATGGTGATTCATGAAGTGTCATCTGTTTCAATGTATTTTTGTAAATGTGGACTTTAAATTATCCCTGTTCTCTGAAAAGAATTTTGTCTTTTTCCAAAAGATCGGTCTGGGCATAACTAGTAACTTAGTACTACAAAATCACAGTGTGTAATTACTTAGCACGGTATAGCACAGTAACTTGCACTTAATCATTTTTCCTCAAGTTAAATTCTGCAACGTGTATTTTTCCTGTAAATTATTCAACTTATTTCTTGAAGCAGCTTGAAAGTGGGGGAAGAAAGCGGAGTGGTTGGGATGGATTTGGTGTTGCAGCAAATGAAGTACATCAATAAAACCAGTCAAATTATATGAAAATTCAAGCAATGTTATTCTAATTAGGGTTCTCTGCTGCACTAAAAAAGATTTTGAGCTTGCTTAGTTGAAGTTATATCTTTACCGCCAACACTCTGGTCTTAAAATAACTTCTCTTAAAATGAATTAGTTTTTAAATACTTGCTGGTCTCCTTTTTTATTAATAGTTCTTGAATGAATCAGTCTAAACCAGCTTTCTGGTATTGAGTACCAAAAAATGTTTTAAAAAGATTACCATGTTTTCTGTACTAGCAACTTCTGTTACTGGTGACTTAAGCTAGTGCTACTGAATGTGAAAATTAAAATTCAATTAAAAAACAGAGGACAACATCCATAATTTTATTTTGATAGCAAATGCCTCATACTTGCACCTCTTACTCATTCTCAGGCAGGTGGCAAGAGCATCTTAATTTCATATACTCGCAGTACTGACAAACCAAAAAAAGGTGAGACATATTGAAAAATGTGTTGGTCATTTTTATTCACAAGGTCTGTCAAATTTGGATCTTTTTGCAAACATGGGGCTGCTTCCATGAACTCTTAGAGAAATTTTGAGAAAGTTTGCTTTTCCTCATGTCTTAGGAAACATTGGTACATCCAACTGGGCATAGAAGATGTCAGCTGAAACCTCTATGAGTCTGGCAGAGCAGAAACTTGAACCCAGCTCTCTGCCACATTCCTAGTGAGTCCTCTGGCCATTGGAGGGTTGATATCTTCTGTGGTTTTTCACATTTGTTGTCATAAAGGCTTTGGTTTCATTCTAGTATAGAACCAAGTATCAATGTGTGTCATAAATATCAATGCTTGGCAAAGTGAAAAAACTTAATCCTTGCTTCTTAAAATATCAGAAATGTATGTAAGATACCAGTCTTTAGTCAAAAAAAAAATAACCTGCTTTGGACAGTAAGATTGATTCCAGGAAAAAAACAGTGTTGTGTGCCCTTTTCAAGAACATGGAGGAAAAAAAAAATAAATAGGGGTCGTAGCCCATTAACACTGTAATGATGAGATAGCATTATGTTGTGGTTTAACCCCAGTCAGCAACTGAGCACCACAGAGCTGGTTGCTCACTCCCCGTAGGTGGGATGGGGGAGAGAATCGGAAGGATAAGAGTGTGAAAACTTGTGGGTTGAGATAAAGACAGTTTTATAAGGAAAGCAAAAGTCCCATGCACAAGCAAATCAAAACAAGGAATTCATTTACTACTTCACATGAGCAGGCAAGTGTTCAGCCATCCCCAGGAAAGCAGGGGTCCATCACGCATAACAGTTACCTGGGAAGACAAACGCCATCACTCTGAACATCCCCCGCGCTTTCGTCCTTCTTCCCCCAGCTTCATATACTGAGCGTGACATCATATGGTATGGAATAGCCCTTTGGTCAGCTGGGGTCAGCTGTCCCAGCCGTGCCCCCTCCCAGCTCCTTGTGCACCCCCAGCCTGCTCGCTGGTGGAGTGGGTTGAGAGGCAGAGGCCTTGACGCTGTGTAAGCTCTGCTCAGCAGTAACTGAAACATCCCTGTGTTATCAACACTGTTTTCGGCACAAGTCCAAAATGTAGCCTCATACTAGCTACTATAAAGAAAATTAATTCTCTCCCAGCCAAAACCAGCACACATTACCAAGTGTTACAAGAAAAGTTCTTGGTTATAGTGCTACTAAGGCACAAATGCTGTCTTGTGTTTAAGATAGATAGAACAAGGTAGAATTAACCTGAATGGCTGTAACGTCTTGCTTCAGAATCAGGGGAGTAATTTGAGGGCAGAATTTGATTCCAAGTGAGTGACAGCTCAACTATATGTAGGAATAATATGCAGTTTGTAAACTATGTGTTAGCAACAGTACCACAATAACATTAAAATGAAGGGTTTTCATGGTAGTTGCCATTGAGCATGTTTCAGTCATAGTTCATGTTTTGATATGACAAGTGATTATTAACTGCTTAATAAAGTGCAGTTTGAAGTTACCTTTTTTTTTTTTATCTGAGAGAAGAGGTTTGCCAGAACACGTGGACCCTCTTTTCTGGTTTCATGATCATGTGCTGAAGAGAAAGCTGTATTTTTAAAGACAGCCTTAATTCCATCTCTGAAAGTACTTCCTTGTTTGTATCTTGCCTCCAGTTATGTCCCTTGTTGCTTTTGGCCCACAGCAAGCCCAAATAAATACTGGAAAAGCAGAGACATATGTTAATATTGAAAAAGCAATGTTAAGTTACACCCATATTTTGTCTGGCAGTAAGTCCTGTGAAAATAGCCACCCACAGAGATTATTAGTACTCCTGACCTGGATAGTTTACTTAATAAAGAGTTTGAAATAACCAAAAATAGAATGGTGGAGCCTTCAGTGGACGAGCTAATGCCTTTCTTAAGCTCTAAATCTTAACCCTGAGTCATCACTATAGGGTTTCAGTTACGATGAACACAAGGGGGTCTGAAATAGGCTGAGTGCCCAAGCTGTAGAAACAAAGTGTGATGGTTACTTGAAACAGTGCCCCCCACCTGTCCTCCTTTTAAATGATAACATGATTTTTGGAAAATGGGTGTAGCTGGGGAATAGTAGCATACTCGTCATAACTTGAGTTTATAGAAGTTTATTGTACACATTTCAGTGGCCAAGTTCTCTAAATTGTTTAAAAAATTATGGGATTTTTTTTAAAGTTAAATCCTATGTGAATGTGTCAAATTCAGTGTTGGTTTATGAAAAAAAAAATGTTCATTAGTTGGTGGAATAAGCTGTAGCTTTCTGACTACTCCTAAAGACGGTGTGTTATAGGAAGCCATCGTTTATTGCTTTTATTCTTGATCTTTGTGAGAAGCTGGTCCAGTCTGTATATGGGTAGTTGATTTCTCCAATTACTACTGCCCCCTCTACACGTCTTCCCTAATCTCGTTTAACATTTCCTGATAACCATCATATTCATAATCAGCACTTTTAACAATACAATGGAGGATTTGCACCCAGAAAGTTTTTCCTGTAGTATTTTTATACTGTTACGCTTTACACTATCCTTCATATATGTTGCCAGTCCTCCACCTGCATGTCTGAATTTTTTGGCTTCTATAAAATTGGAGATGGGCAACAGTGGACTGCCAGGGAATGTACCATGGAGAACCTCGTTTTCTGCCTAGCAAGAAGTTCTGGAGGCTAAATTCAGTTTACGCATCCTTGTGTCGTTGTTACCAATATAGATCACTGCTACTGCCGCATTCCCTGGACTCTCAAATAAACTGTCCAACTATCTAAGAGGGGTCTTCCTTTATACTTGGCAAGACAAGTGCCCCTTGGACATCTGACCCCCACAATAGAATCCCCCACTGTCATCATCTGCTTCTTTCTATCCTATAAGATCCTGTCATCACTGTGAGGATCCATTGTGTTATTATCTGAACAGGTCAAATTGTCCGTCCATCCTTCCTTCCCTGGGACATCTCCCTTTACAAGGTCCTTGGCAGGAGTGAAGAGACAAACTGAGAACCTCATTCACACTCTCCTTGCCTACCTTCTTTTTTGCCCTTTTTGAGCAAAGCTGTGTTGCAAACAACCCTGCTTTCTGTCTCTGCTGTATTACAATTCAGTCTTAACATGGAAGTTTGGTTTTTTTCCCCCAACGTAAAGTCAGGTCCCAGACAGAAGTGTGCAAAAAACACCTGATGTATGTTACTGTGGTTTTTTCAGGTAGATGAGCTGACACTGAGAGAGACCTGTCACAACTAATTTTGATAAGACCAGTATTTTATTTACTTGCAGGGATATTCTTTAAGATACTAGGGTTTTCTTCATAGCTTTTGTATTGAAATTTCCTAAAAAAGCAACTTGACATATTTTTTGAATTCTAACCTAAGTACTTGTTCTTTTTAAAGGAGTTCCTACAGTAGGAACCACAGCAATCAAGGAGGAAAATACTGTTACTACAGACACACATTCTGTGCGTGTTGAAGGTGCTGTTGAAGCAAACGAAAACTTTCACCAAAAAGAACAAAACCAAATGCAGTCTCTTTTCTCATTGCTTCGTGAAGAGGTTGAGCAGATGGATTCAAAGATACTGCCGCTGTGTCTCCATCAGGTACTTCCTGTGATTCTGGGGTGTTGCACACAATTTTGTCTTGATTTGAGACCTTTACTAATTAGAAAAAAATGCATTAATTCAATATATGCCAATATTCATATCTGGACAGGGTATTTTGATGTATGACAGGTGGTCAAGGCAAATGTCTCCTCTAAGGTCTTCTAATATATGTTAAATTATAAATTGCCTTGAAAGTATATTCTGCAGTTAAAGGAAACTCTTAATGACGGGTTTTCCAATTTCTCCAAATGATGAAAGTCTAGTTTGGCAGGAAGATTTAAGAAAATCACTCTTCAACATACCTTAATATGGTCTGTAAAACACTGGTATAGATACAAGACAGCTGATATCTAAAGAACATTTTAAATCTGGAATTATTTTTTACTGTTGCAGACTTCTTTCTGGCATGAATTTCATGCGTGAATGTTAAGATTCAAGGTTTCTTAGTATATACTTTTTTATAGCACAGCTGCCACACCTGCAAGACCAAAGGAAATACTGTGTGATTTGAAAAGCAATCGTTTTTACTAACTGGCGAGTATGTTTTTCTTTCTGGAGATTATGATGCAAGATGAATATGTTGATAGGACTTGATATGGTATTAATTTATATTTTCGTTGTGTCAGACTAACAGTGGGCTGGAAGACTTTTTGTTTGGCTGTAGTGTCTAATATGGGCGCTATATATAGATACTATGCAGTGTCCAATTTGACTTAGTTGCATTATCTTTATTGTGGAAAATAGGACAATTGTGATATTTTAAACTTTTAAACTGTGATGACACTCGTCCATCAGTATTCTCTTTGATACAAATAAGCGATTATATTTGAGAAAGAGGTTTCTCTTTAGTATTGCAGATTATAGGTAATTTACATTTAATATAGATTTTTAAATTATTTTTTTAAGCTGTGTTTGAGTGAAGATATTTCATATTATTCCTTAATTTATTTGAAATGTGTATTAAGGTTAACCATTTATACCTTTAGCCACACCAAATTTGGTGGTTGTGCACGAGTTGGTACAAAGGTCTGTTTTGGAAAACAGGACAGTTATGGGCAAAAACTTCAAAACGCCTTACAAACATTAAGGAGTGTCATCGAACATGATGGAGGTGAAATCTATTTGCTGCTTTTTAGATGAGGAAGCCAAACCCTAAGGGTAACAACCTTTTGAAAGTCATACAGGAACTGTGACAGAACTGAGAACAGAATCTGCATTTCCAGATTCAAACATGTAATCAAACACCATCTCTTTTTTTCCTAAGAAACATCAGCATTTTGAATGGAGTGTTTGAAAGAAAGCTAACAGAACTTACAAGGATCATAACACACTTTTTAATCTGGGGAAAAAATAAAGGATTTTAAAGATAGCATTCTTGGTTTTTATTAAGAATTTTTTTTTCCTTTTCCAGCGAATTAACCTGTCATCTTCAGTCTTTTTTTCAGATTGCTAATACAGCCTGCCAGTAACTTATGCCAGGTCTAGCAAATGTTCTTCTATCACAGTCTCTTTTTATCTGTGTGACAAAATTCAATGTAAAATAAAGATCTGTGTCAGATGTTCTGGAGTATTAACAATCCACGTTATTAGAGGGAAGCCTGTATTAAATATTTAGAGGCTGTGGGATATTAGGGGCTATTCTAAGGGTTAACTTTCAATTAAAATAGAATGTAATTTTTTTTTCCTGTCTTGAATGGGATTCATGTGATTTCTATAGTATTTGTTACAGAATCTAAGTAGTACTTGTATATAAAACATAGATACAGACCTTTGGCAGCTCCAGAAATCCTTAGCAGACTAAGCAGACTGCTGTGGACAGCAGACAAAATGTGCAAATGAAGAACCTTTGAAGTCACTTAACAATTCTGGTTTGGAGGTACCGGGCTCAGAATGGTCTAGTGGTTAGTAATAAAGCTGAGAGCCAGGAATGCACAATTTGTAATCTAGACTCCTCTATCAAGTTGCTGTCTTTTTTTGAGCAATCATCTTTAGAGTTTCACATTTGTTAAGCCCTTCAAATTATGAGTTCTGAAATTGGTATGCCCCAAAGGTTTTGAGACTGAATGTTTGTGTGCTCCTACAGAAGGCATTGGAGTATCAGCTATGAGGTGTCTCAACCAGAATGTTCAGGTATCAGCATACCTGCAATTTCTGGATACATTTTGCAAGTGTGGCCCTTGCCACACCATGCATGGCAAATAGGAATACTGCCAACATTCGCTGTCCCTGAAGATTGATTAGTTCATGCTTGTAAAGGTCACTGATATTCTAGAGTTTTGTGCAACAAAATATTTTCACTTCTGAGGTTTATATTTTTTGTATTTACAAACAAAGCCATCAGTATTCCAAGCCATCAGTATTCCTCAGCTTTCTAGGAAAGCCTGCCCAGTTTACTAGCAAGCACAAAGAAGTTGTTGTTGCAGATCTTAAAGATTATTTGTCTATAGGGAGGAATTGGAAGAAAAATGCTTCAGTTACTATATGAGCTTTTTTTATACAGTGTCACACCTTTTTCTTTCCAGGTATCATCTCTATCTTTTCTATAATATTCCCCACCACCAACTCAGAGCAAAGTGAAATTCTGATTCTGATTAGAAACATGCTCGTTTTCTGTCTCTTCAGATAGTTCCTTTCTCTGAGCTGGTTGCATGTACTCTAGTACAATGGTGTCTTTGCCCTTTTAGTCCAAGAAGTAATTCTTTATGCCAGTTCTGGGGGAAAAAAAAACAACTAAACAAATAAACAAACAAAAAACCCGATACCTTTACTTGATTAACAGAAAAAGTGTTTTTTCTAACTGGCATCTCGAGTTTTCTTCTGGAAGTTCTGCCACTTCCATGCTTGTAATTTTGACTTTGAAATAGCTGGTTGAAAGCAAAAGCATCGCTAGGAAGAGGGTAGTAAATCTATTTCAGTAGTCTGCACTTGAAATATATAGCTTTGCTGTAGCAATAACTTAGTATACCAGAACATAATTTTCTCTTATGTTTGTATGACCATGTTCATGGTTTATGGACAGCTTCTCAGTTTATAAATGCTTGGTGAGCACATATTTACTGTTCCTTTTTGCAGTGATTTGTTAAAAATAGGCATTATAAAATTACCCAGTCAGGGTGAAGTTGTTTTACAAGATGTTGCAGCTAGACATCTTGAATGCTTAGGCATAGAGATCCCTTGTTCACTTCTTAGCCATTGGCTAAGATAGCAGCTGTTACAGCAGCATTTCATGTAAATTAACACATATTGTTAAGCTAGAAGTGCTCAAGTATTTTATATGTAGTCTGTCTTATGTTTGATTTTCCCGGTCCTCAGAAACTGCTTTGGAATTATTTTTTTGTTCTCTATATTAAACCTCCATAGCACTTTGAGCTCTAAATGCAACAGGGAAAGTTCACTTGTTTCTTGTATCAACTCCCTGGTATTTATTTGTTTAGACATAGCTGTATTAACATCCCTCTAACAGAACAAGTCTTGAAGAATTTTTGTGATTTTTAGGGTTTTTTCCAATGGTTGTCTTTGGCAGGGCTGACTTGTTACAAATCCAGTTTTAATTGTTCTGTTATAGAAACGTCAGCCTAAGGAGGAAGAGCCACAGATTTGTTCCATGTCATAACCGCTACAGAGCAAATCAAAGAACTGCCATCTGGCTTAACTCCATGACTAGCTCTATTGTTGAAGAGCTTCAGATGTCAAGATGTTAGGCTTAGTGAACTGACACATGAGGTAGAGGGTCTTTAAATCTTTTTAACACAGCCGAGCAGCTTCAGGAAAGGAGGTGCCAGAAGGCTGCTGCAATGGTATTGTCTGGCTTCTGCAGGTGAACTAGGAGTAATATAGAAAAAAAATTAAGAATTCTTAAGAAATTAAGAAAAAAATTATCTATTTGAAATATTTGTTGTAATTACGTATTGTAGAGAGGATAAAACAGGAAGGTTATTGGTATGTCTCTGATGCTGTGATAGGTGGTATTTTTAGTGTCTTTTATCCAAAGATTGTTCTCTTCTCATCAGTCAGGAGACCTCCATTCCTCCATTTTATCACATTGCACTGTAATGCTTGGGAGATCTCAGCAATGATCTTAATTTGGTCAAACATAAGGAAACAATGGTCAGTAACAGAATTAAAGCTCTTCAACTCATATCACTAAACACAGTGCTTCTGTTCTAGGTCATTTTAAACTTTCTAATATGATCATTAAAAAAGTTTCTGAAATAATTTTTTGTTGTCGTAACAAGATAAAACCCAACTAACATTTGGGCAAATGCATTTCTGTGAGAGGACTTAATATGTCTTTTTTGATTGATATTCTTTTTAAACATCTGTCCTAACATAACAAAATACATGTATTTAGTCTGAACATTCATATTTTATCCACACTAAATATGAACCTGCAAAACAGATGTTTAAAACTATGATAAAAAATTCATATTATGTCCTTACCACTCTCATGAAAATTGTAGAATCCTAATTTTTCTTTTTTTTACTTTTGCAGATAGCTGAGACCTATTTTCAAGAGGAGGAATGTATCCTTTTACTTGTAAAAATTGTTACGCAATATTAAAATAAGCAGGCATCATAAAACATAAAAGACAAATGCTTTGCTGTTGACTCACAAGCTGTGGGTCAGGGTTAGAAAGAAGTGAACAGCTGTAATTTACCCATGAGTGGATACACAATATGTTAGCAAGTCCTTCTTAATCAGACAGCTGGAATACGAGTTAAGTAATCCACTTCCAAAAGCTGTATTGGTATAATCATTAGGAGTTGTGCACAAACAAGGAAGTAAGAAACTATTTTCAAAGAACTTCTGTTTTTATGGGCTAGGTTCTGTTGTAAGTATTAGTAACTGGGAATATGTCCAATCTAGATAGGGTATGCATTCTATTATATCAAATAGGGCGCTGTTACAGTAAGAACAAAGTTAACACAACAGTTGATTAGAATATGTACTACAAGTGTCTAGATTAGAATAAAAGTACCAAACACACTGAGCTAAGGGAAATCAGCAACCTGCAAACAATATCAACATGGTGTTTGGCAAATGCTAATTAGTCAAAATCATATCAAGGTAGTTTGAGAAACTGTCATAGGAAGATGTGGGTAATTGCTTCTGGGAACAGCTAGTTCAATGGTCTGGTTTATTTTTATTTGTTCCTAAATAATACAAATGAGTTTGGCCAAAAATGTATTGTACTTGAACTGTTGCTAATTACTCTGATATATTTCAGTAATTGTGGGAGAGAATAATCATATTAAACCTTAAAGTGAAATTATACTTTTAGAAAAAGTGGACTGGGTTTTCCTCTGTTTGCTTTTAAGGGAAAATGATTAGACTATAAAAAGAAGAGGCAACAGTGGTAAGCCCTTAAGGTATATATGATTCACTAAGATGCATCATAAATTACAGAATCTGTGCATACAGATTATTTCTTTATTATATAATTTGTTACAAACAATATACAGCAAATAAGCAGTCGTAATGGTTAAATAGCAAAGCATAAGAAACCTGGAACGGTATCCTTGAAACCTAGCCAAATTATATTAGCCTGTAGTACAAAACCAGAGAAATAACTGTTGCAGTATTATAAAAGCAATATATAAAATAAAATATCCATCACTGTCTTAGAACACTGTACTCCTGTCATGGTCAACTTAATTAAAAAGCATTCATCAGAAAATCCAAAATACACAGCACAAATTAAAGGTATGGAAAATTCTGTGGTAAATTATGGCTCTGCACGGAGAAATACAGTAATTTTAAAATGTATTCTACAGTATGATAGAACGACAGTTTCTCTTTCATAGAAGTTGCTTTAATCGAAGGGCACTGTATTTAAAGCTGATCAAAGGAAATATTTTTAATGCAATATACACCTGATGTGTGGAATTCAACACCACTATATAATACATATTTATGAAGGATATCTTCTCTGTACTTGCAACCATCAGTTTCCTGAAGTTAATAAAGAACTTACTTGATCGTGTTGCACTGTATTAATTATCCATGACAGGCATTTTAATTCATCCAATGCAGAACTTCATATTAACAATAATTCAAGGTTTGTTGCTGTTATCCTCTAAGGCTATCTCTCTGATCTGTAATTCTGTTTCTAGTAACAGATTTCTTGAAGGCAGGGAATATTCTTTCCATTAATATGGTTGTTCATAAGTCATGCTATATATATATATATGTTGCATGAGGCTGACAAGAATAACAAGTACTGGGTGTTTTTGTAATAATTATTCCAGTATTTTAATTAGCATGAATAATGGAAAATATTTTTTTTATATTACTAAGAATCTCATTCACTGTATTTTTATCCTCAATGTATGTAGTATTAAATTACAAATAGCTGGCAAGACATGGGTTTGAACAGAACAACTAACAACTTGGGCTTGATGGAACTAGAATTATCCTGACCATTACAAGATATATAACTACGAGAGTGTCTTTGTGAATATATTGATAACCCTAAGGGAGAGGAAAGAGTTCTTCATATAGAAGAAAAGCAAGCAGAATCTTCAGAAGGAAGACAAAAGCAAACTCAGCTGTCCAACAGTGTTGTATACAATGGTTGAAAAGGGAAGGGTATTTTTTTAAAGTTTGAGTTGGGGAAATTTTTTAAATACTGTCTCCAGCTGGTCAGTAGAAAGGAGCCATATTTTCAGTTACTTATAGATATTGGGATATAATTGTACTTCTTGAGAGATGCGTGCTGGTATTTGTATAATTGTTTGTCATTTCCCAGAGATTCCATTTTCTAATAAGAGTTGTCAGCATAGTAACATTTTGCTCATTTCTTTTCTAGAAAAACTTTTATTGGACTTAAGGCATGTGGGAAGAGGTAACTGCTGAAGAGAACAGGATTTTCATTTTTGGAACTTTTCTCAACTTCACTTCTTACTTGCTGTTTTCATGTCTGCTATTATTTTCTTCCTTGCACAGAAATCTGGGTGCTAGCCATTATTCATTTTGATTCAATTATGTAAAATTTCAGGTACATAGTGATTGCCCTTTCAAATATGGTGCCAAATATAAATAATTCATAACATGTCCATATACACGTGCATTTTTCTTTAACCTTCCATTCAGATGAGAAGGCAATGAAGTTCATTCAGCTTGAACGACTGTATCATGAGCAACTTCTTGCAAATCTTTCTTCCATACAGGAGCAGTGGGGTGAGTACAGCCTAAATTAATATGGTAGAAGAAAGAGAGTTAATTTGTTTTGTATTCATAAATAATAGCATATACATTTTGCCATCTTAAAATGCATAGCAAAAGCAGCATTTATATCATAATTTCTCTGAACCTGTTATGAGAAAAGTATTCCTGTTTTAGATTTCTTCTCACATGTTTCATGAAAAAAGTGCAAATAGTTTGTCATTCTCTATTCTATTAATTGAGACTTTGATTGATCCACAGTTGTTTTTAGCTTATTTTGGTTTAGGGTTGGTGAATTTAATGTGGTGAAAATAAAGTGTGTTGTGAAAAAATATGACACTTTTTTGCATAGTCTGAAACAAGATTGTAGAGCATACACAGAAAAGTTGTCAATATTTCTCCATTAATTAGTTGCAGGTATATGTTTTATGTTAAGCAAATAGTGCTTTTATAATAGTTTTAAGTAAAAATTATTTTGATTTACTTTAGAAAAAAAATGGAAAACAGCAGTTCCTAGTCCAGTTACAACACTGAGGAATTCAGCTACAGAACTGAGTGATGAAGAGCTGGAAAAGCTTACTAGAGTTTGCTCTTCACATCAACAGTAAGTATAAGAAAATATTATTACTTTTGCATTACTAATATGTTAGTGCAGCTGTTGTCTTCTTGCCAGTATAGGTGGTTTAAAACAGTCAATGTCAAAATAAAAGTTGCATCCCATTGACTTCAGTGAATTTGGTTGCAAAGTGGTGGTTCTTTTTGATACGTAACTAAAATGTTTCCATTACCATCAAATTTCACAATGTTTTAATAAGGTTTGAGGAATGTATAGAGACTAGATCTGAACTGTTTTCAGCAAATCATTAGTTTGCCACAAATGGAGTTTTGAATTTTAGTATTTTCAGCCAAAGTAAAAACTGAGTGGTGTAAATTTAGGGAGAGAGAGACTGTAGAACTGATGATAGTTCTTGTGTCTAGTACCTATTATTATAATCATTGTTTCTAAATGCAATCGCCCAGCATCTCAGACTCTAGCACTCACATCTTGCCAACAGGATTTTATTCCCAAATTTTCCGCATATTAGGACAATTCCCTAATGCTTCAAGTCATTCTTGTTATCTTCCATTGACTTCATGTAGGTCGTGTAAACGTTATGAAGCAGTGACTCTGTGGTTCCCTACTGTGGCAGTATTCTGAAAAGTTGTGAAATCTTAGTTCATACCTGCTTTGCCTGATTCATCAGCCTCCTGAATCAGTTGATCATAGTATCACAAACTTTTGGACAATGCCTAGGGTGCTCTTCTGGGTAGTAGCATGCATGGGATTGTACCCATCAGGAAGGAGATCTGTTATTTCATGGGTGAATGTCCTACCTACTAGACACTGAGTTTAAGGGACAGATGGAAAAAATTATACCAGCTGCCACTGAAAAATTATCAGCCAATGATAATGAGAAAACTAACCACATTCAAAGGCTGTGAAAAGACCAGCCTGTGACAGGGGAGATGCTCTCAGTCAGGTCAGAGAGAACTTTTTCAAATACATTTGCATTGGCTTAGTCATTCTGGATGCAACAAAAGCCAAAATGCTTCTCTTGTTCATAAAGAGTATGATTTGGCTTCCACAGTTTTTTTCTTCTGGATGACCGTACAGAAGTTTGAAAACACCCAAGCTGACTCCTAGAACCCAGGCAGGGATTGTTTATTTGTAGTCGGAACACGTTTGGGAGGGAGCCCCTGGAAAGCATACTCCTAAATTTCCACAGCAGGAGGAGGCAGCTCTAGGACCATAGCTGCATGTTTACACCCACAGCCTGCTGTTGCTTAGAGATTGCACTCTTGACTGCCTGCAAGGTTCCTCAGCGTCCATTTCCTTGCACATGACCTCGCAAGCCCACGGAAAGATTAAGATTCAGGTCCATTGCAATTTATATGCTGCAACTAGCAGCACCTCCCTATTGTCACCTTGATTGTCATCTTGTTAAGAATAACTCTGCTTTCTCCTTCTAATTCTTCCATGCAGCCTTACTTCAAAATACAAAATTTCAGTTATGTAACCTCATTCTTGGTTCTGAGAAACTCTGCAATGTGATAGGAATTATGGCTTGTGTTTGCCATGATTAGTTCTCTGTATTTAATGTTATTCCTCTTCCACACTCTTTAGGCAAAAGCCTACTTCCTTTGTTGTTTCATATTTTTTCCCTAAGATTTAATCTAAATTTACTTTATAATTAAAATTATACTTTAATTTTTAATGAATAACATGCAGGTCTCGGAAAATGTGAGCATTTTGTTCTTGTAATTGAAAGTAATATAACTTTTTCTGGTACTCAAGGTCTACAGCTATATGCTGGACATGTTTGTTCTTTAAAGATAGTTTTGAGTGTCCTTTATTTGAATTTTAAATAGTAAAATTTAAAAGTCAATGCAACTTTTAAAAAATCTTGTTAGAGAGTGTGAACTTCAGTAGTTTTCCCTCATCTCCTACTTTTTTTTTCCAGTAGCTTTAAACGAAATGCTCAACATTTTATTTTCATTGCTGTATGAAAGGCTACACAGTTTGCAAAGTCCACGCTGACCGTTAGCAGTGCCGACGCACCTGTGAATGCTAGTGGAATCAGTGGAAGCTGCTGTATCTTACAGTATCCAGAAAACATGTCCCAGAGTAAACAGTCTGTGGAGAGGGAAATATGTATTGTGGGGTTTTTTCCATTCCTCAGTCTCTGTTCTAGTGATCAGTATTTTTAATGCTAGTAGCTAGAGTCCTTACATGATTTTTTTAAAGTTGGTGGAGTTCCATCTGAGCATAAAGTTTTACAGGAAATTAGATTGTTTGATATGTTGCAGTAAATTTTCTTTTGACTGCTTTCTTAATTAGGTAGAGCAATGTTTGGGTTAATTGGTCTTCTGATTATATTCACATGGTACAGATCTGTGCTTGAAAGTACACTAGCATGCTGATGCTGTTTCAATGTCAAAAGTTCTGTGCTAATGTTTAGAGCAGAGCAAAGGCTTGTAAGATTTCAATGACATTTGTTATGAATAATGCTGCTACTAAGTTGTTTAATTTATTCTTTTTTTCTTTATTGCTGCAGGCCACAGACATCCAAAAATAAGGTAAGCAGCTGTTTAATTGAATTCTGCTTTGTCAAATACTGCTAATAAATGTATTTTTAATATTATTAGATATAATCTTTCCAGTTTAGCATATAAACTGTTTGAAGTTTCGATGTCTCAAAAAATCACAGTGTTCCCGTTTAATTCCAAAAATTACAGGAAATACTATCATATTTTACAGGTAGTAGCTGCAGAAAATACATGGGAAAGCAGTTGTTTGCTTCAGTTAATGGAATCAAAAAATGTAAAGGAAAGAGAAGCTGCTGCTTTTAAATCAGGTATGTGTGTGTATATATGTACATGTGCATACGTTTGTTTTAAATATTATACTGTAATGACATATTCCTATAAATACTATGAAGCTATTTCATTTGAAGCTACAGCATTTGTTGGATTCCCACAGATTCATCCATTTGTGTAAATTTTAATTTTTTTTCTCAACTGCACAATGTATGTACTATGTGATTTTAATTAGTCATTGATATTCAGAATTGTAATTAAAGTAATTCTAGCCTCCATCAAAAAAATGTCTTTTAAATGTGTACACATTTATAGCAGCCTATATAAGCTACAAGATTATGTAAAACTAGAATAAGATACATAATTTGTATGTGTAAAACATAAGGTAAACAATCTGATGACAAATATTCTGAGTTGTGGCAATTCAGTGTAGTTAACAATATTAGTAACAATTTTAAATTACATGCAATGTACTGATTTTGAGACGCATTTTTCTGTAGCAGCACAGAAAATCAGGAAGCTTTTGGGGGGGATTGAAGAGAAAAACATACTTCAGTTAATTCTTTTCAGTACACACTTTTATGTCAGCTTCATTTTCTTCCTCCTGCCTTGGGGCAGTGGCTGTTTTGTTTGAGTAATTCTTTAGAATCATTGGGTTCTTATGAAACATTTGAAAATCAATGAATTGTTAAAATGGAGACAAAGGGGGGAAAGAGCATTGATAGACTACCAGGCTGTGCTTTCTTTCTCTTCTTCCTGAGCAGAAAGTTGGTTTGGGTTTTTTTTTTTTTTTGTTTGGTTGGGTTTTTTTGCCATGTTCCAGTTGCCAAAATTGGCCTAACCTGAGTACATCTCCTCAAAAACAGCTAGAATTTCTCACAAGATGAGGGTTGACCTAAGTGATCTCAGGAGGTCCCTTTCAACCTGAACTATCCTACAAGTGTGTATCAGCCATGATGTTCAGAAGAATCAGGAATTAATGAAGATACAGTCACAGTTCTCTACATATGTGGATCTTCCTTGTCTTCATCCTCTTTTACCACAACCCCATACTCCTTTTTCTCTCTTTGTTCTTGTAACCTAACTAAACACAAAACATTGAAAACACAGAACAAACATGTTTTACAGCTCAGAAAGCAGATCAAAAGAACCCAATGCTTTTTATTTTTGGATGGTTGGACATTCCCATGGAAAAAAATTAGGCACTTATAATTTTTGCATTGTTTTTATTCCAAGTGGGAACAACAGCTTTTTGGAGAGCAGAATTTCTGAACATTTGAAACTTCTGAATTACGGAGCATTTTGTGTCAATGTTAAAATACTGTAATACAACACCTAGACATATTAAACTTAATGTGGAAGTAATTAATGGCGTAAATGGATTTTTTTTTTTTTGGTGCCTTTCTCTTAATGTATCTCTTGTCAAAATGTCATCAAAATTTTTAGGTTCCTATGAAATGTTTGTAAATTAATAAAGCTGTGTCATCCAATAGAAAGCGGTTCTGCTGAGAATTTTCCAGCAGTGCTAAATACCTTTTCAATACAAAGATATGAATATTCCAAGCCTAACTCAAGCTTAAATGCCTAAAATTTGCAAAGGATGTTTTTCACAAATTAGCACATTCTTGAGGAAGCACCCTGACGGGTCTCTTGATCTGTTACGGCAGCGTGTGATTGGTTAGCTACTGCTGCCCCTCACTGAGTCAGCAGCATGGGGCTGAATGTCTGTTGCAGTTAGAAGGTTTTGGGTAGGGAAGGCATCAATATGAACTAATATAGAAATGGGACAAAGATGATCCGTAACTCTGAATTTGTATACACCACTCGGTGCTGCACAAAATTTATTCAAGCTGTTTGAGTGATCCAGCTCAGGACTAGAAGAAATAGGGCCATTTGGGACTGGTTCTTAATTTTGCCTGAACCCCAGCAGAATCCTATACTGTAATAACCATACAGTTCCTAATATTTAAAATAACCTGTTTGGCATTAGCCTAAATACATGTGCTTTCTCACTGAAAACTTAGAATGCCTGTCTTCTGCTTTTTGGGTGGGTTTTTTTTTTTTCTCTACATCAAGAAAAATGAGACATAAGTGTGCAAATTTTTTCTTCTTCTTTTAGAAATTTATTTGCCAATATGCAGGGAGAACCACTTACCTAACTCACTTAGCTGCCAGTAGTACAAGTCTGACTTACGGTAAGACAAGAAAAGGAAATTCTCAAGTGGTTTGAAAACTGTCCTTCATGTGAATTCATACACCCAAAATAAGAATTTATCTAGCAATGATCAATAAGAAGTATTAGCTTTTACATAGGGATATATATTACAATGTAGAGATTGTTGCACTTTACTATGGTAGCATTGTTGAAGTAAAATCACACTACCTTACTAATCTAAAGCAAAAATTAATCCAGTTGGCATATCGGAGGCATTTGGGAACATAGTTTGAGCCTCTGTAGGCAGTTGATCCTAAGAATTCACGATTCCTCTCTCCTGGGGATACAGTGACCAAGGAACAGCTTTATCAGAAGTTGGCTAGTCACGATTCCAGGGAGAGTCACTGAATTAGTTTTCTGCCTTTCTGAGCAAGGGTTGTGAATGGTCTGTTACATTTTCCTTTCTGGCAGATTTTCTCTCCGAGTCTACCAACAAAGAGAACTGGGCCCTTAAAGCTATGTGTGTATGTTAAAAGATGAGATTTGATACATCCTATATCCATTAATTTCTTCAGTTTCTAACTGAAAGCCTTAATAGCCTTAGTGTTAACTAAAGATAATCAAATTCATGTGTTTCGTGAAACCTTTTCTAATGAAATGATGCATTTAATAAAACCTTTAGTGTAAGTTGGCACTGTGTACATATAGACCTGTTTCCAAGGTATGGAGAAACTGCTTATACCCTGTATTCTTTTAGGTCATATGGGATTTGTATTTAAATGGGGAGAGGGACAAAGATGGAGAAGTGTGAATTTTCCACTGGTAGAATGGTATAGGTCAGTATTCTCTCTGCTAGGCTGTCTTGGATTAACAGGATAAAAAAAGTGTTGGCTACATGTTTGTGATGAACAAATAATGGCCTGACAAGATATCCCCGGGGTACTCAGCCCCCCAGGCTGGAAGGCGGGGATGGTGAGTGGAATAAACCCTACGTAATCCAGGAGGAAGCAGTTTTCGACCTGCTATGCCACCTGGACATCCACAAGTCTATGGGCCCGGATGGGATCCACCCAAGAGTGCTGAAGGAGCTGGCAGAAGAGCTTGCCAAGCCACTCTCCATCATCTATCAGCAGTCCTGGATAACAGGGGAGGTCCCAGATGACTGGAGGTTGGCAAATGTGATGCCTGTCTTCAGGAAGGGTAAAAGGAGGATCCGGGGAACTACAGAACTGTCAGCCTGACCTTGGTACCGGGGAAAATTATGGAGCAGTTCATCTTGAGTGTGCTCACTAGGCATATGGAGGACAATCAGGGGATCAGGCCCAGCCAGATGTCTTCATGAAAGGCAGGTCCTGCCTGACCAACCTGATTTCCTTCTAGGACCAGGTGACCTACCTGGTGGATGAGGGAAAGGCTGTGGATGTTGTCTACCTGGACTTCAGCAAAGCTTTTGACACTGTCTCCCATTGCATTATCCTAGAGAAGCTGGCGTTTCATGGCCTAGATGGGTGTACTCCTCACCAGGTAAAAAACTAGCTGGTTGGCCAAGCCCAGAGAGTTGTGGTCTTCCTGGTGGCAGTGAAGAGAAGCTACATTCCATCTTTGGACTTAGTCCTGCCGATGGTCGCTGTAGGATCTGGCCACTTTTGCTCTTGAAGGTTTAGCTATGGGGAAATCTAAGAGGAAAGGACTCGCTTTGCACCGTAGTGAGACATACAGCATACAGGTACCATTCCCCTCTGAGCCACTCCTCCTTTATAGGATCTGCCTTACCTAGCTGGCTCCGCAGCTTTATCTGTATTTATATAGATATCTATAGTGTGACCAGCAGGAGTAGGGCAGTGATCGTGCCCCTGTACTCAGTGCTGGTGAGGCCGCACCTTGAATACTGTGTTCAGTTTTGGGCCCCTCACTACAAGAAAGACGTTGCCTTGCTGGAACATGTCCAGAGGAGAGCCACAAAGCTGGTGAGGGGTCTGGAGCACAAGTCTTACGAGGAGCGGCTGAGGGAGCTGGGGTTGTTTAGTCTGGAGAAGAAGAGACTGAGGGGAGACCTGATCGCCCTCTACAACTACCTGAAAGGAGGTTGTAGTGAGGTGAGGGTCGGCTTCTTCTCCCTGGTAACGAACGATAGGACAAGGGGAAATGGTCTGACGTTGTGCCAGGGCAGGTTTAGGTTACACATTAGGAAAAATTTCTTCACAGAAAGGGTTGTCAGGCTCTGGAATGGGCTGCCCAGGGAAGTGGTCGAGTCCCCATCCCTGGAGTTATTTAAAAGACGGGTAGATGAGGTGCTTAGGGACATGGTTTAGTGGTGGGATGGCAGTGTTAGGTTAATGGTTGGACTTGATCTTAAAGTTCTTTTCCAACATAAACAATTCTATGAAAGCAAGTGTCAATTTTAAAGTAACTCTGGGAAAAAATAGTTTCTTAAATTACCAAGTGCTTTTGCTGCTAGTAAATTTTCAGTAGACACTTTGTTATATCTCTGACAGTTAGATAAAAATTGCTGCCACATCGGTGGGTACGTCTTTATTTAACTTAGTAGGAAAAAGCGTATTTTCTAATTAGGTGTTCAAATATTTGTCTTAACTTGCCTTGAGTCTATAGTGGGCATGGGTTGTCTAAAGCAGGTGTTTTGAAGTAGGTGTAAAGAAAATATTGAGAGCTGCTGAAAAGTTGATGTGGCATGTAACAGTGATCATTATATCTCAGTTCCCATATGTCTGTAGTTAGATAACAATCCTAGATCACTTATTACTTACTTAGGAACGGAGCCCTGAGCTCAAGGGCCACCTTTCACGGTAAAGAACTGGATTTAATTTCCGATTCCATTTAATCTTTGTTGCAACTGGGGCTGCCAGCAAAGATGCCTGTTGTAATGCGGATGCATCCACTAGGAAAAATTGACAGATGGTAACAAAATCTTGTACCAATAATCCAGTCTGTGTTTGAACTCATGACCTCAATGTGAAGGGTTCAGTATCCTGTTACAAATCCCTTGAGCTATCTACTCATCTGTGTCTAATTTTCAGTAAGACCCTGTCTCATACCCATTTCTTCTTTCAGTGTTTTACAGTAGTTAGGTTCCCCATACCCTTTCTATCTGTCAATGTTGTTCTGATTTTTTTCTGCCTTTTGAGGTGGTTGGATATTCTCTTGTTCAATTTCCAAGCCTGTCTTTCCTATGCTACCTTGTATTTCATCATCCTTTAAAATGGGGATAGTTTAGAATTTAATAAAACTGTTTCATACAATGAATTAATACAAACATGTCTTGAAAGACTAACAAATGTGACCCTGTTTCATGTATTAAGTTCAGGAAATTGCTCAGATTTTAAGTGAGGTTTTAACAGGTGAGGAAGGATAAGATTGGCATAGATATCTTCAGTCACTCTTGTGAGAACGTATACAGTTAAGAAGAGCATTGTTTGATGTCTTTGTTAATCTGCTTTTTGCTCTGACCAAAAAATTCAAATGAGTGTTTTCTGGAGGTATTAATTTGTTGCTTGAGGTTATTACTATTATTGTAACAGTAGTCCTACTATAGCATAGCCTTAACTTAGTTTTTATTCAAGTATGGAATAAAAGACAGTTTCTGTCATAGCTAGCTTGCTTTGGTATTCTTTCTCTTTTCATAAGCCTAAAAAGGGAGATTTGGCTTGGACCTTTTCATAAAGGCTAGGGTCTAATAATTTTATTGACAACTTGGGCTAACCATCTACTCCTTCAGCAGCAGACCATGCCAATAGTAGGTGAATTCACAAGCTATGTACAATTCCCCTTTCTCTGAAATTTCAGATAAGAAAAATCTGTTGTCATTTGTATTGTTAATGCAAATACAGAAATAAGCTGTATCCAACTGTGTTTTTTAATACACTTACATATCCAAAAAGTAACATCTTTTTGTGCAGTCTGTTACATAAAATTTTGTAATTGGATATTTAATTCAGCATTAACCAAAGGAGCTAGTTAACAACTTAAAAGAATTGAATTTAAAATTTATTAAATTAGTATGATTTCAGCTTCTTTAAAGGAGACGCAGATATCTCCCTGTGTGATAGACACACCAGCATCAAAATACAATTTTCTGTAATTAAGTGCATTTGTCTGAACTCCAGGCCTCCATGCACTCACATAAAATAGACTTTAGAAGGAACGTTCAGGAAGATACTACACACATATTGTGCTTGAAATATGGGAGTAACTCTTTTCAGGAGGGCACTAAAGCATGCTCTTTGCCTGCAAGAATGTGTGCAAATACTTCGAGTCAGGAGTCAGTTTTTCAGACTAGTAACAAAACTTCTATTCTGACTGGAGCATAAAATACCTGCCCTTTATGGGAGTGCATTTTAAAGCATTAGATTACAGCGTTATCAAATCACAGTATACTTTTTCCCCCCTGGGCTGATGCTTTGAATCATTTAAAAACACTGGAACTGTTTTTCCTGTTGCACTTAGGTTCTGAAACTTGTCCCGGCGTTAGACCAAAGAAAGAAGATAAACAGCTGAGCACTAGTTCTCCAGGTGAAAACAAAACCGAGAGACAGACAGAGGCAGAAAGCCTTTGGGTAGCTGCAGGAAAGGACCACATGGAGGAGCAGCACTGCAGTGCTGAATCAACATTGGAGCCACACACCCAGTCCACAGGGACAGTGGGCAGGCCTTCTTCAGGCTGTTTATCATCTGGGAATGCCGGTAAAGATAACAGTTTGCAGCTGAGAGAAAGACAACTCTCTAAGGATGCAGAAAAAATAGAAGGCACAGCTGGGGAGCCTGGAGTGAAACTCCCTCTTGAGCCAATGGTAGATGCTTTGGTTTTAACAGATGCTGATGATATGCCTACTGATTTGGTTCCTACTGATAAAGATGAGCAAGCTGAAAGAAATCTGCTCAGATCAAAACACACTGCTGGCTCTTCAGAAATTGCTAGTGGCCAGCTTGGAAATAGTGATCTAAAGCAGCAACAGGAACAGCCTGATGATGATGATGGAGAATCTTCACGGGACAGAACTGCATCAAATGTATGCTCTGGGTGTAATAAAGTGTCTGAGCATGAGCATACTGCCCATTCACAAGTATGCAAGGAAGTACAGAGAACAGCAGGACAGGGGGAGAAGGTAAATAATGAAGAACAAGAAGATCTACTTCTCAGATTTTTAACTGATAACATAATAGACACTGAAGAATCATTTGCAAACTTAGCAAACCAAGAGGATTTTGACACTGTTCCAGATATTTCACCTGAACAAGCATCTTACAACTCACTGGAAGCTTTATCACTAGACGACAGCTTTTCTTCTCTCGATGAACTTGCAAGAAGGATAGAGATTGCTGAGGTAAATATTGTGCATCCTATAACATCTTCCATGTTTGTCTCAAAATATTTTAGATATTGCCAACTTCAAAATATGATAAATATTCCTTCATATATCACTCTTTTTAATCTGAAATCTCTACTTACTTAGTTCTGAGTTAATTCAGAAAAAAGGGGTTTTTTGCCTGTTTGCATCCTCCTTGACCAGCAGTGCTCTGTCTCTCTAAAAATTTGATTAATTTTTACATATGAATGTGAACACTTTTTTTTATTCTGACAGACTGTTAGGAGATGGCCTGACAATTCCTGTTAAATTACGATTTCATGTCAGAGGTCTACATAATGCCTATGACATAATGTGGTTCATTTCTAGTCATAGAATAAAATTTACTTTTCTGTGCCTATTCTATATAGGTGAGAACTACATATGTAATAAACTCTTTATATGACTGTATGGGCTTCTAATTTTGCCAAGTTTAGGCAGTTTTGTTGTTCAACCAAAACTATGAAGGAACTTATAAGCCTGAACCCACCTTTCTGAAGCAGTGCTGATAGGCCACAACAAGGATGAGTGCTTCGTAAGCTGAATTGCTCTTCTGAAAATATAGAATATTTATTGCTTTGGGACTTTTTTGGAAAGTATATGATGACATCTTTGCTTTATTTGTCTTCTGGTTTTGGTGCATTTGCAACCATGGTGCCTTAAAAGCTTTTTCTTTAAATGAAAGAATTAGATTATTGTGAAATTATGTGATTCCAGATGCTGGAGGGGCAAGACTTGTAAAAGGTATCTTCTTAGTTCATCTCTATTTTTAATGCATTTAACAATACAGCATCCCTTGGCAATAAAGTAGCAAGTACTTCTCTATAGATCAGAAGCTAATGCACATAAGGCCAAGAACCCACGATCACTCAGGCACAGCAGGAACTAAATACTGGGGGTCCATGCTGATGTTATGACTTGTTTGGCAAAATCTCCAGAGCTGGAAACAGAGCATTTTGTTTGTTCTCCCCACCTAAATAGCTTCTTACCTCCTTTCCAAGGTCATTCATCCTGACCTGTCCCTAAAACACCTTGTATTTCTGTGGGATGTCAGCAAGCATACCATTTATCAGGACTGAGGGACATGTGCACAAAGCTGTACAGAAACTCTTGACAGCATGCAGATGTGGAAACTCATGCAGATGTTCATATATGTAATCAAACTTTTGCACTAAATCCATTGGCTTGTGTTCACTTAGACAATGGTTTTGAAAAAGAGCATTTTGTTGACAATCTGTGCTAAGCTATATACGTATAACAGAAGAGTTATTTAAATATCATCCCTCAGGATTAGATTTATTTTGAGCCCACTGAAAGTTCAGCATTTTAAGCTACAGGAGATAATTGTTGTGTTTCATGTAGAAAAATCCTAAATTAATCCTACAGCAAGTATTAAATTGCTATGTTTGTGCCATTTGCATTTTAGAGAATAGGTCAGGAAACAGTATATTGATACTGTTAGAAAAATTATGCTTGTATTGATTGGCCCAGTGACTGATCATGGTGCTTTACAGGGAATCTATTTTCATTTGTAGTTTTCTATCCTGATGCTGGGAGTGCCAGTATTCCGATGGCCAGTTGAGTGTCTGGAGAGGAAAAAGTGCCTTAAGTCTTTCCATAGTACTCTTTCTGGCCAGATAAGGCACTGGTGAGAGTCTCTTTTTAATCATTCTTAGCTAGGAGCCTGAGTTGTGTGTGAGGCAGGGGGTTTAAATCAGGGGAAAAAGAAGAAGGATTAATCTCAATACCGATTAAAATTTGTAATATGCAGCATCTGGGGTTGTTTTGCAATACCTGAAATCTCTAGCTGCAGCAGGGTGAGTTAAGGACAGCGCAGCAGCTTGTATAGTTTCATTATACACTTATATTTTGTTTTTCCAGTTAATCTTACCACCTATCATTACCCTAGGGGTTGCTTTTCAGAAGTGGTGAGCACCTACAGCTTCCCTGGAAGACACCAGGAATTGAGAGAGTTTGGCACCCCTGAGAAAGCAGCACTGTTGACTTGCTTTCACTGATTCTGTTTTAGTGATAAAATAAGATTCCACTGATGTTTTGACAAGCAGGCTGATCTTTGCACCCAGCCATAATATTTCCTCTTTTCTTGTCCTTCTGAAGCCTTTGAAGCTGCATTGTTCAGGTCATGGCCATCTAATAAGATGATGATGTTGTCATATGGTAGTTATGAAAGAAATACCTAGAAAATGCATTGGTAGCCACACAAATGAAATTAATTACATGAAATGTACCAGTGTGACAGTAAAAAAAAAAAAACACCAAAACATAAATCAATTTGTGATAAAACTTGTCATGGAGTAAGTATTTACAAAATTGCCACAAATAAGTTAGAATGGAAGGCAGAAGTAAAGATTATTCTGAAATAACCTTGGTACAAAAATCATATGGTAAGACCAAATTTCATTAATATTATTCAATGGAGGTGTAATATTAATGTATTGAAAATGGGGGAGGGTAAGTACTTGTGTGTGTGTGTTTACAGTTAGGAAGTTTTGTGTGACCCCATATTGAGATCAAAGAATCATCTCATGTAGTTCTCTAATTTCGATCCATTATGTCACTTGCTTTTAGTCTACCATTTACAATAACTAATTCACATACTGAAAATCCACAAAATTCTGACTCTGGCTTTAAATAATTGCAAACCTAAAATAGTACTTCACAGTCCCTTATACTGGGTGTTTCTTCACTAGTACAAACCATGCACAACAACGTGCAAATGATGGAAAATCACTGTCATTTTATAGAAACTAGATTCATACAGCTAACAAAAAGCTTTGAAGTATAGTCAGCACCTGGCAGCAACAGATAGTAGAAGTGTGTAACCTCTTCTTAGATCTCTGCTATCATTTCTGTGAGAATGAAATGACACACCAGCAGTCAAACAAATGGTAACCTAAATAATGTAAGTTGCATTTTGCCATATGAAAAAAAATTTTATAATATAGGCCTTTTATCTGAGTGACAATTAGGGAAACAAGTAAAATCTTCATGTTTTTCCTTATTTGAAAATTATCATTTGAAATCTCTTTCAGAAAAGGAAGATAGTGAGGCTATCTACCACAGCAGATGGTAGCAACTTCTAGTTGGCACTGTTTGTACTCCAAGACTTTTTAAAAGTCCTGAGGATGTACTGACCAGCAGCTGATTTGATTCCAGAAATTGTCTTCACCTATCTGTATTAGGTCTCGAGATAACGCCTTGTTGAGGTCCCCTGTTATCTTGTATGGCTTGGGTCCAGTAGTTTTGAGTTCGCAAGAGTTAAGCTTCCATATGAAATGCTTACGCGGCATCTGAGCTGTTTATTGCTGTGTAAAGGAACCCCAGTACTTGCTTAGCAAGCATATTAGCAGAAGAATGGTTAGAGTCTGATGCTGTGGTGTGAGTATTGAATCTGCTAAGTTAACTCCTTTTCAAAGTCAAATTATTCGTGTATCTAATGTATTTTATTAGCAGAGGGGTTTGTCTGCTGCTTATTGCTTAGCCCAGGGCAGTCTTGCTTTTTGTCAGCTTGTCATACAGTTATGGATTCCTGCTTTAAAAAAAAATCTGGTATTGCTAGAAATAAAACCGTAGGCCTTTGCCAAGTAACAAACTAAGGAATACAGCCCAAAGAAGCATACACAAACAGAACTCCTCCTTGAGTAGTTCTCTGTGTTCAGACTTCATACAATGAACTTTTCTTCCCAGATCCCAGGTTGCAGTACCTCTGGTTTTGGGGTTTTTACTTACTTCTGTACGCTATGAATTATTCCAGTATTCAAGTTTAATTTATTTTCTCTAAGAGCTTGAAGTACAGGACCTTATTTTCATAGTTTTGTCTAATATGTTTATAAATATGTATACATTGTATGTGGCAAAAATATGCATAATGTAAGAAGATTTTTTTTTTTTTTAGTATTTTATTAGCAAATGCTGTTTTAAACAGAGAAGAGATAGGTAGTTTAATTAGAGCTGATTTTTTCTTATTTTGCAGCCAGGATATTAAACTTTATCCAAAAAAGTTTAAAACTTTTCTGTGAAGCAGAATCACTTTGTATTTATAGTGGTAAAAAGAGAAGAGCTAAAATATTTAACAGAGTTTCAACCAACCACCAGTCATTGCTGCTTTCCTTTTTGACTGTTGGTCAAAATGCCACCGCATACCTGTATGCCATTTTCAGTTCCTGTACAGTAATTATAAAAGCTATGGTCAAAGGATTTTGTGAAGGCCAGCAGAGCTGGGTAAGCTCAGTTCCATAGAGGCTCCAAAAGCATCTTTTGTTAATTACCCAACTCAGAATTAAGAAAATGTTCAATGTTTCAATAGGGTCCTTTATGTAGCGCTCTTATGTAACATGGAGCTGGTTGGAGTGCAGCCTGGTGCAAGCCTACATTTTGTTCCTGCTGTGGCTCAAGTCAAGCAGAGACTTGACTTGCGGTCAACTGTATTAACCACAGTTCCCTCGTAAACTTCCAGTTTAAATAATGTATTCTGCCTTTTTAAATTCCTCCTGCCTCCTAAAGACTGGGATGGATGGAAAACTTCAAGCCTTGCGTGACAGCTAAGTTCCTCTCCTTGGATGTTTAATTAATGGGAGATGGGTCTAATACAATCAGGTTTTATATGGCTTTTAAATCTTTCTAAATCAAAGGTATGATAGAAAAATACATTTACAGTTGTTTTAATTGAATGAGAGTTTATTTGTAGCAAGACAGACCCTATTCTTACATGACATTCTTACTTACAGTGTGATGTTTTTATGACTGAAAATAGGAAAAATAAAATGTGGTGATGCTGGCATTAACTATTTTTGAGCTGCAGTTGACAATATGGTAGAAAAGAAGGTGTAAATATTGCTTTATGCAGATTTCTGTATGTTTGTATTTTAACAATAAACTGTATCCTGATTAGGAGGCATAGCTTTGTAGGTCCTTTGCAGAACAAAACAAAAACCTTAATTATGTGATTCATGAAATTCAAAGGCAGATGAAATATTCTAGGTTTGAATTACATATCATGTAAAGGAGACATTCTTAAAAGTAAGGTCTATGGTTTTTGTCAGGACAGGAGAGTACACTAACCATGCTGATTTTATTGCAAAATCAAAAACCCTTGCTCCCCCTTTTTAAGCAAAAGATGATGTTCAGAATAGAGAAACCTGTGCTGTGTTGGTTAGTTCTTTACACATTTATAAGTAAATCCTGAAACACAGCCATGTAGGCTGACAGGGAAAGTAAGCAATCCACATCATAGCAAGACTTCCCTTCTCAAGCCTTTTACGTAATTGTAGTCACTGAAACTCACATTTCCACATAATCCTGTCAAAAATAGCCTTCTGGTTTTAGGCTTGGAGAAGACAGAGCTCATGATGCAGTCATTCAAAAACTCTCAATAGCCAACAGACAAAATGAAGTGTCTCAGTTTGAAACGACTCCTTGCAGAGCAGGCCACAGGATACTGCTCTTAGGGCAAAGAGGCACCAACGACCTGCCGCCCTGGGTGACGTTCCTGCCAAGTGCTGTCCCAGCCACTTGCGAACACACATGCCAGGCGACCGCTAGCCTGCTGCGTGGGTGGTGTGGGAGGAGCCACTGATCCTCTTTATGAAAGCAGTGCCCTACACAGCAGCTTAAAATAATCTGCTCTTTAAAAGGACATAATTTCATCTCTGCCCTTCCAAAGAAATAAGTCAAATTAATGTACTCCTACACGATCCCCCTTCCTTGTCACAACAAGGAAGTGTAAAAGTTGACTTTCTGGCTGGCCTGATAAATTTTCATGGCAGTTCTGCAAGGCTAATTCAGCATTACCAGTAGAAGCGTCACCCCAGTGCACTTGTCTGTTGTGATCAGACACTTGCAGGCTATTATTTTGGGTTCGTTTGTGTCAAATAGTGGGCCTCCAGATGTTGACTTAAACAATTTCTTTCCACCACCTCCACGCTTTCGCTACTTTGTAAGTACTTGATCGCATTGTTGCATTAAATAATCCATTCAAACTTCAGCAGATCATCAAAAAGGAAAATGAATATCAAAAGGGGAAGTGTGACAGAGATCACTTTTATCCTCTCAGTTGTGATTTTGGGAAAAATCGTTAGACTGTGGGCATATACCCACAGTGACCAACTGTGTGAGTTGTTCAGGGCAGCGTTATTTGCCCAGTTGAGGGCTGTAAGATACTGCCGGGCTGGAGACATGCAGATGTGATTGCTGCATTTACCAGTTAAAATGTTGCGAACGCCGAACGCCATAGTTGGTACAGTGCCTACTGGATTGTGCTCAGCATTTCACTGTGTTCATTGCACCGTCTCTCTGATTACGGTGTGCATCAATGCATTATATAAGCTTGTAGCATGAAGTAAGTTTAGGGGCCTAAGTTATGAAGTCACTTGTTTTTTTCTACAGCTCTTAAAATTGCATTGCAAACGGGTTTCTGTGCATGGGCTTGTAACTTGATTAGATTATGGGGAGAGTTAAACAGTCAGTTGTCTGCAACTACAGTGTTACATGGAAAGCTGCTTTTCTCCCATTTTGAGTTTTTGTGAAAATTATAGGCATTCGGGGTCATCTGCTACATAGATGAGTTGTAAACGCATTGCAAATGCACTATGTTCTCTTATCTCTAGCAGAAATGTATAGATTACTTTTCAATTTAACAAAAGTTATTGCTGATCTGTAGAATAAGTTTTAAAAAGTGCTACTCAGATTTATGAAGAGATGACTAAGGCTTTTTTTCAGGTAAAGATGAAATCAAGATTAAAAAGGGCCTGTCTAACTATGCTTCCTATTTAATTTCTGTTTATTTCTAGCACACTGGGAACTGCTTGCTTAGGAAAGCATTTTTTTCCTGATGCTTCCCCTACTTTCTCTAACACCTAGGAAATTACAGACTGCTCAGGCTGGTGTAACACCCTACTATAGCTTAGCAGGTACTCTTGCAGCTAGGCCAAATGCTGTAACAAAGGAAAGAGAGGTTACGGTTTATTGACTTGTTGGCTGTATCGCTGTTTGTGCAATGTGTTTGGGTGACCAGCCTGTAGGGAAGGATTTTTGAACTGCTGCTGTATCCAGAGAGCTTATTACAGTGTGGAGCTGGCATCCATCCAAAGCACTGAAGCTTTCTTTTTCCCCGGTGTTCTCCCTTTTTGGTTTTGTGGCCCCAGTGTAGCTTGTTGTCCACCCCGGGGAACCAATTGCAATGCTGGAAAATTAATCTCACAATAAGTATTTGATAGTCTCTGCAGGATTTTATCTTTGGAGAGGCAGCAACAGTGTGTCATTGACTTCTTATTGCCCTCTGATGGTGGTGGTTTTGATGCAAACCCTTCTCACCACTGCCCCAACCCATGTGATTTAATAACTTGAGCTTACGAAGGAACTGTTGCAGTGAATACAAAGTCTGATCCAAACAGTAAATTTATGTGTATTTAACTCTAACAATTAAGGGCAAGCAGAGTCAGCAGACTGCCAAATGATACTGCAGCTGTCCTGCATGTTAAGGAATTGATGTATTCAAGAAGGAGGAGGTTTCAAAAGTGTTGCAATGTTTAAGAGAAGTGGAGTGGAGTTTTTTAACTGTTTATCTCGTTTCCTCCTTAAAGTCATTGTTAAATAGATCTCATGCTTGGATTTCTCACCTCTCTCATGTCACTCACTGTCTTTCCTGATAGATTGCCCCAGCAGAAGGATTGGTGTCCATACTAAAGAAGAGAGATGACAGGGAAGGAAAAACAATTGCTCAAGCCCAGCAAAGGCAAACGAAGAGAAGAGTGCGATTCCAAGAAATGGAAGACACATTGGATCAAGGTAATTTAAAGCTGTTAATTCATGGGTTGCACTCCTGGGGTGTAAAGGGTGTTGATCTTTTTGTTCACAAGAGCAAAGTGGGCATTTGTTGTACAATACTGTCTTGGCTTTTTAAAACTTGATCAAGTAATAAGTGACAGTGATAGATTATTCTATACCAGGTTTGGGGAACAGGGCTACAGAAGGATACAATAAGTCCACTTCTGTTTTAAAGCTTGTTTGAGACTGAAGCTGCAGGGTTTTTCCTCTGGCTGAATGATTTGCAAGTGACATCTAACAGACATCCTTTCATTAAAGTTTAGAGCTTAGAGGTGAGAGGCATAGGCTTTCTTCCTAAATCTAATCCATGGAGGTAAAGAGTGATGCAAAGGAAACAAGCCTGTTGTGCTTTGTAGGTAGCTTTCCAACCCTTTCTAGTAGACCATGGGATTGGAGAGTGTCAGATTTTAACCTTGCTTTATAATTAAACATCCATATATATTTGCTAGCTGTCATTACATTTGGCTAAACACCTGACTGCCTTTTTGATGGGCTAAATAGCCTCATAAAAAATACAGTATATTATTTTGTTATGCTTTTCTTGGAGTTTAAGATCTCTATAATTCAAACTAAAGAGATGCTAAGAAAAATACTTTTGGTTCTTGATACAGCTTTCTATAGCTATTGTGTGTTCCAGCCACTAAAGGCTATTAATGGAGGTCTTTACTGCTTAGAAGTTTATTAAGTGTCTCATACACTGAAAATAAAATCCATTCACTGCCCGAAAGGGAGCTTAGCCTATCTTTTTCCTGAAATTATTTGAAAATAATTTGTTTTAAATAAAATTTCAATTAGAGTTTCTTCTATGATTTTTTTTTCCAGGGATTTAGAGATTCAAAAGGAAAGTTCTTGTTGATTATTATTATTTTAAATCTGATTTCAAACACACAAAAAAGTACTCGAATGTTTCATCCTTTTTAGGTCTTCTCCCCTGTTTCTTCTCCCTGTTGTAGAGTGAAGGGAGTTCAGAAATTTTCTTAGAGCCTCCTCAGTCTGACAGAAGATGCAGATGTTGTTCATGTTGGAAAAGACCTTTAAGATCATCAGCTCCACCCATTACCCTAACACTGCCATCCCACCATGTCCCTAAGCACCTCATCTACCCGTCTTTTAAATACCTCCACGGATGGGGACTCGACCACCTCCCTGGGCAGCCCACTCCAGAGCTTGACAAACCTTTCTGTGAAGAAATTTTTCCTAATGTCTAACCTAAACCTGCCCTGGCACAACTTCAGACCATTTCCCCTCATCCTATCACCTGTTACCAGGGAGAAGAGGCCGACCCCCACCTCGCTACAGCCTCCTTTCAGGTAGTTGTAGAGGGCGATCAGGTCTCCCCTCAGCCTCCTCTTCTCCAGACTAAACAACCCCAGTTCCCTCAGCCACTCCTTGTAAGACTTGTGCTCCAGACCCCTCACCAGCTTTGTGGCTCTCCTCTGGACATGTTCCAGCAAGGCAACTTCTTTCTTGTAGGGAGGGGTCCAAAACTGAACACAGTATTCAAGGTGCGGCCTCACCAGCACTGAATACAGGGGCACGATCACTTCCCTACCTATGATTCTATGATTCTATGCATACAAGTTAACAGGGCCAAGCGAGGTTGTGAGCATGTAGCAGCACCTCTGCAGCCTCTTTATTGCTCTTACTCTGGAATAACAATCATGCAAAGAGTTACCACAGAATAACTGAGACATAAAATAACCTTTCACATTGGCCTACCCTGAAGGTTTTGTCTCCCTCCTTACAGTCAAAATGTGAGAGTAAGCCCAAGCAGTTCATGGTAGCACGGTCAGTGTCAGTACAAACGAAGCAAGAATGTTTCCATTTGTTTTAGTTTCAAAGCTTTCATTTCAACTATTTCCATGAAGGAAGGCTTTGGTTGTGTAACATTCTCATAGTTAAGTGTATTTTGCTTTTGCGTGGAATGGCTCTGCAAGTGGTATCAGCAAGGACAGGTGTGCAGGTTGCAGAAATGAAGCTATATAATTACTTAAGTTTCTGAAAAGACTGGATAGAGAAACATCCAGTTCCTGGTATGTAGCATGGTCTTGTTGACATGGTGAGCATTATTAAGTGTGTTTACCTCCTGACCCATTCACAGTAAAAACCAATCTCAGATTTTCTCACACGCCTTCACATTGCTTTTTAGATCATCCTTTTTCACCTTTTCTGCTCTTATATTCACAGATGAAGTAGCTGGTGGCTCCTGTATTTTGCTGATCCTGCTGTGCATAGCATCTGTTTTCCTTAGCATTGGAGGAACTGCATTGTACTGCACCTTTGGTGACAAAGAATCCCCTGTGTGTACTAATTTTGCAGCCAACATGGATTTCTATTATACCCAGATACTGCAGCGTGTGGAAGAACTTAAGCACTGGATAGCCTTCTCGTAGTTGAAATGAGTGGAGACAGCACATTCAGAGCTCACCAGTAACCTGGAGAGGATAGAAAAACTTCAAGTTCTCTAACACTTGCCACCTGCAAGTGATGTGTATTTGGTGATGTACTTACACTTTTACTTAGAAACAAAAAACCTCCTGGTTTAGCAATCAGGTGGCAAAATGTTCTCATCTTAAGCTGTAGCAGTGTGGTATGGGAGAACAAAAATTCTCTTCACTCTTTTGAGAGTAGGCAAGTAGCTTTTCGACAAGTTGAGCAAGTGAAGAAGAAAGAAGAAAAGTCACTGTCTTCTATGTGCTCTCCCCTTGCCACACGTTGTGTAAGCAATCTCTGGAAGCTTAGTAGAAGGACAGCTTTAATTTACAGCTGTTTGTGCAAAGGTGTTGCCTCCAGCTATCATGCAATAAGTCTGTGTTTTATGGAAACATTATTTTTCTTCTAAGTCTTACTATTTTCCTCCATTTTAATTCTCCTGGTGAGCCATGTCATTATTTGGGTGGAGTGAGAAGAGTGCAGTGGCATTCATGGAGCCCTCATTTGGTGGTTAACAGGCTGACCCTGTATCTTACAGCTTATGGTGAATATCACGAGTGGGATAAATCTGCTGGCAGATTTCACTAAATTATCTGGAACTTTACTCCCAGTATTTGTGTGGGCTGTTTTAGAAATGGAAGGTTAAAAAATGAGATCATTGGTCTCGCTCAACACAGGAACAAAAGTAAGATGCTTGGTAAATTATTTGCATTAAACAGTAAAGTGGCTTTGGCCAATTTTAAAGCACCTGGTAGTGGGTGTGGGGCTAACTGGGTTTTCTGTCCAGCTATGTCACTGACTTGCAGTAATCACTTTGTGCCTCAGCTTCTCCTCCATAAATGGGGAATAATGTTCCTTGCCTTTGTCTGAGAATTTTTATTGCAATTAGGGCTCACGTCTGATTCATCCTAGATGAGTGCACAGGATCACTGAACTGTGTGGTCGCAGCCTGTCTCAATGAGGGAACGCTGATGTAAAGTGGGACTGATCCAACAGAAGAGATCCAGAGGCTCGCTGCAGATCCACGGCATGTTAGTAGTCTGGGGCACTCGTTCCAACAGATAAAGCACATTTGCATCTATTTGCCCTGCAGTTCTGAGACCTCTATTGTAAAATCTGTTCTTTTTCTATCAATCAGCTATACGAACAAATTTAAATCGGTACGAAGAATCACTTTAAAGGGATATTTCTATCACGCGGTGCTCAGCCCTCCCTGTGTGGTATGTGAGAGAAACGCTGACATGGCTGTGTAGGTGAGAATTAGAATCGCAAGGCCTTTGGCCCACACTCTGGTCAAAATGTGGCAACTGTTATTGCACAGAGCATAATGGCCTAGCCCTGCTGAAGGTGCTAGTGCAAAACAGTTACACCTCAGGAAACAGCATTTTTGAGGGGTTCACTTCACTCCACTCCGTGATTTCCTGCTTACTAACGTTGTATGATGCAGTATGTTCAGGTTTAGAATGTTATTTTGTAAAATACTATGAAATGCAATCTTCAAGATATTGCTCAGAATTATAACATTAAATGATCATGCTTTCTGGCGTTTGCAAGCAAATTGTCCCTCTAGTGAGCTTGATTGTTCCTAACGTACTGTTATACTTAACAGGCTTTAAAAGTGAAAGTTAAAATCACTTTTTTTTTTTTTTCCTAGAATAAGTTGCATGTATGATTTCTCTTTTTGCTTTCACTGCAGAGGTTTACTTTATGTATACCTTAGGGAGCCTCATGTGCAGCTTTATATTAAACTAGCAAATCTAAAATGCCCAAATTAATGAAAAATTTTGCTTTCAGAATGGAATTTGAGAACGGTAGTTTGGTATATTTTTTGTTTGTTGTCCTCAGACTATTATAATGCTGGGCTAATCTAAAGGAGAAAGGGAAAGACACTTTTGTATTTTAAAGTGTTACTGGCTGGTTCAGTTTATTATTTGAAGTCTGGCTTTATTTATTTAATTTTTCTTTTAAAGAGAATATTAATTTTCTTTTTTGGTAATTTACAGAGTAATTAAAAAGCATGCATTCAGTTAAAATATGTATTTATAGTGACTATGTACTTAGAATATATTTTGGGTTTCTGTAACATTGGGTGTTCCAGGATATTAAGTTTATTCCTGAAGAGACAACGGTTGATTTCAGATTAAAAAAATATTTTTACATTTTTGTGCACTTCATCACCAAAAAAGATCAAGAGGTAGGTATAGAACTATTTATTCAAAAGTATATCATATAGGGAGATCAAAGATCCTCTACTTCTAGGTTCATTTAATTAAAACTATTTTTAAATAATTATTTTATTTAAAACTGTAAAGCTATTTAAAGTCAAAGCAATTTTTAATAAGCAGCTCAGTTTAAAATCAGTGGTCCAAATGCTGGCATGTGCTAATTTCTCAGTGCAAAGAACTGCCTACAAGAAGATCATGAAGAGGCTGGGCACCACTTTACCAACATGTACCTGATGAAAAGTGAGCGGCCAGGCATTTTGTGTAACTCAGCTATCTTACACTTGTGTTGTAACTTGGAGCATCTCTCCAGCCTTCCCACCCTATGCCAAGGTACCACACCTGCAAAGTCTCTCAGGATTTGAGGGAGTGGAAGGGTCACATATGCACAGGCTGCCCGGCTCCTGATCTGAGCTGTTCACTGCTCAGTTGCAACCAAGTCATTGAATCTGGATCTAATGTCTGTCTCCCTTTATAAAAAGCTGATGGTATTAATTCTTGCTTCATGGAACAATTGTTAGTGCAAGTAGTTTGTGTGGGCTGTAGTAGGTTATCAAACTTGCAGCTACCAACTTAGCAAAACTTGCTTTGTGTTGAACTCCAAAGAGTGTGTGGGTGGGCCTGATGTTGGCCTTCCTATGTGCTCTGTTCTCTTTAGATTGCTGCTGACATTGCTTCTGCCAGGGTGACCTGAGGGGTTAAGATCTTACAGTCAGGTAAATCCAAGCAAAAACAAATAAGTTGATTTGACCAGTTATTCCTCTTGTCTGAGCATTTTGAGGTAAAATAATACTGAGCAATAGCAATGATTGGTGTAAGCAGGAAAAAAACAGAGGAAAAAGGCTTCCCCCCCCCCCCTAAAATGGCCTCCCCCCCCCCCCCCCAGCTTTGTGCATTTTAAATCCCTTTGTGTATAAGTTTTTATTTATTCTGTTTCCTTCCCTACCACTATCTTTATGGCTGTAGGGGAAACATACTATGCCAGTGTAAAACCATTTGTAGTTGGTAAGAAAATTCAGGGAACAGTTCAGGACTTGTCAGTAGTTCAAAGTAATTTCTTAAAATACAATTGGATTTCAGGCTGGTAGCGTACCTTCAAAGAAGTTGTGGCCACTTAATCACTTAGAGCACTCTACTAGAAAGCCCCACTGTCCAGTTTATTCCTTGAACGTAATTATTTTTAAGAGATTCTCACAATAGAGCAAAATCAACAAGACTTTTGATGTAGATTCAGCATACACTGCCAAAAAGAGCTTTCTGATGACATGATTAACACCCTCACCCCCAACAGCATAAACTACAGCAAGAAAAGCACCGTGCTGTAGCATAGCCACGCTATACTACAGGCTTGTTTTCAAAACAGTGTCAGTAAAGAAGCAGATATTCCACAGCCCAGAAATGCCAGCAGAAGTTGGTAATCTAGATACAGCTCATGTTTTAAAATTCTTCCAATATCTTTGCTTTCATACTTGGAAAATGCATAGCCCTGGTGACAAGCAGAAGGAAGTAGCCTAACGAGAAGGCAGACTCTTGTTGAGGGTTTTGGGGAGTAAAGGACAAGCTTGAACTATCAAATAAGCAGAGTAGATTGGAAGTCCAGATTCTTGTGTGACTGGGTACTATTCCACTCGATAACCAAAAGGGATGTTACCCTCCTAAGAAAACATGGTTGCTTACTTTGTACTCTAATGTAAAACCAAGACCATCTGAAAAGACTAATAACTATTTGTAACAAATTTAAGCTTCCTTTAGCAAAAGGAGTAATTGTGTTTGAAACCATCACCCAAGCTTGTAATTTAAATACTGTAGCAAAAAAAAAAATAAAAACTGTCCCAAAGAAAATACATGAACCTTTTTGGGTACTGTGATTTCTAAGTGTATAAAAAGACTGAGAAGATTTTTTGTGAAATTGAAGTAAATGAGCAGTACCTCCAATAAGAATTTCCTGGTCAAACCCAAACCAGAATGGAAAATGAGGATAAAATGCATAAGGTTTAGTTTGGGTTTTGGTGTAATGTAGTTCTCCTGTGGTGGGTCGGTATGTCTTTGCTTTAACAGCTTACCGAAAACCCAGCTTCCTCACAGAGCCTGGTTCTTCTAGACAGGTGGGCTTAAAGTACTGAAATGTTCCTCTGCTGCATCCCTCTGAAAACGAATAGACAGGCGGTAAGTTTCAGAATTCCTAGTAACTGGGTGGGTGCCATGGATAGTGGTCACAGGCCAGTCTGCTCTTGGAGTTCAATCAAATAAAAACCGCAGACAATTCCAACTCAGCCCAAACCCGCAGCCTCTGATTCGAACAGGAGCATGCCAGCACTACCTTTTGCAGCATCCCCTCCTCCCCTTGGCTCTTCCCCCAAAAGCTGTGGAATGAGGCCAACCAGAATTTTAGACTGCTAAAAAAGTAGTGAAATCCTAAGAGAAAATAAGGCCGTTTTATACATTTTGTTTTGGTTTTGTTATCTTTGTGTTGTTCTCAAGTTGTTCTTCACAGTCAGAATGAAAAGGGAGAAAAAATGAAGATATTTTCATGTAACTGCCTGGAAACTTGTGAGGCAACATCTCACTGCACCACTAAATTGTAACATAATATCTGGCAACCCGGAGGTGTGGCCTGAGTGGTCTTTATGTGTAGAAGTAAATTGCTGTTGTAAACAGTTCTTCTGTAAGGACCAACATCTGGTTTCAGGAAGACAAGCGGCTGATCTTCCACTTCTGAGTCATGATCTGTCTCCTGACCAGGAGCACTGGTAGTCTTGAGGAACCTGGATGGGCTTCCAGAACCGGTCAGTAAACTCTTTTGTCCAAAAGACAGGCTTTGCCTTAGGCTTTGGCTTTGTAGACACAGCTGTGCTCATTCAGTACTACTACAGACTGGATCTGTTAGTCACTGCTTACGTTGCCTGGTGCTCCTCAACAACCTTCTCATGAACAGTCTTCTATCCCTGCCTTTACGAGGAGCTGCTGCAGTCTCTATCTGTGTCTTCATCCCTTTTATTCATCCTGTCTCCCTCTCCCTTTACCATTTCTTTCCCAGTATGAAATAGCACGTGTTCTACCACTCATAGGATCATAAGGTAACTGAGTTAGGAAAGGACCTCAGAAAGTCTCTAGTCAAACCTTCTGCTCAAGGCAGGGTCATCTGAGATCAGACCAAATTGCTGAGGGCTTTATCCAGTCGGGTCTTGAAACCCACGAAGGATGGAAACTGCACAACCTCCCTGGGCGTGTTCCACTGCCTCGCTGTCTTCAGGGTTCTTCTTTATGCCCAGTCTGAACCTCTGTTCCATTTTGTTGGCTCTCATGCTCCTGACATGCACTGCTGTGAAGAGCTTCTTGGTGACCTCCTCGTAGTTACTGGAAGGCTGCTACTAGGTCACCCAAAGCCATCTCTTCTCCAGGCTAAACACTGTTTTCTAGCAGTGTCCTTCTGATCCTTCTCACTTATCCACAGCATCTTCCTTCCTGATAGGAATCCAACATTCTCCTGTTGGAATAGGGATCCTGTGCACCTCTCCCTTTCCTCTTCCACCTTCCGCTCTCAAATTCACTATCAAGATTTTAAAATCAGTCATGAGGCCACAGGCAAAACTGAGATAGCAATGAAAGACTATTATATCAAAAACTATCGATGACTCACTTGATTCGTTAGTGTGTAGCAGTGATTTCAAAGCTTATGCTGATTCTTGTCCTTCTAAACAGCTAGTGTTCAAAGGATCACATGCTGACTTCCATGTGCCTTAATAAATAATCTAAATATTTTTCTGTAAAATAGCTACCCAAGCAAGCCTAAAGTATAACTATAAAGTGTCATTTTAAAAAATGCATTTTTTTAAACATTGCTTCTTTGAGGTTCCTTTATGTCGTTTGTGATTTTTATTACTTTGAATTAGATGTCATGGTAATTCTTCTTTGGCATAACGTGAGCCTAGGGTTTACCATATTCAGTAATGTCCAAAAACTGTGGTCATCTCTTGAAGAAAATGATGATGGGGAGTAGATGCACGCTATTTTGCAGAGGTGCTCTGTGACAGCTAAGATGTTACAGAATTGATATCAGTGAATTTCAACCAAAGGTCTGATTCTGCACTTGGGTTCATCCTGAGCTAGTTTTTAATGACAAAAAGGCTAAAATAAAAAATTAGAGGCAGCACTGAAGCACACCCAAAATTTCAAAGGCATCTCTAATACCAAACCAAAGTCCTCCATTAATCTAAAATTGTTGAGCTGCCCTTTCTTGAAAACAAGTTTGAATCCAGCTTCACATGGCAGGAGATCAGTCAGCTATCTGCTTTTGCTTTTTGCCAAGAAACTGTCTGGCAAAGCGTCATCTTTCAGCCGAGATGGGCCCCTGATGTAGGACTCGTTTGTTAGGCTGTTGGGGAAGCGTCCAGTAACACTTCTGTCAGATGACAGTTAATGATTGTGTCCCGTTTCATTGCCCAGCATTGAAAATGAGTTTCAGCCCCACCATTGTGCTTTCATAGAACGATCAACTTTAAAGCTGTTACCAAAAACAACTTGCAGAGTGATTAGCTATAGGTTTTTTTCAGAAAGTGCCGTGTGCCGAGTAATGCCGTGAGAAAACTACCGGTTTTCACAGTTTTTCCAAAACGCAACCAGGTTCCACAAGTGCTGTTTGTAACACGTGGAAGCAGTGCCAATGCAGTGTTCCCTACAGTGCTCCCCCCAGCTGGTCGGTATCCGTTCCGTTCTCCTGACCTGGTAGCCTTGCACAAGAAGGTAGTGGTTGCATCAGTATACAGCACTAAGTCCAAATGCCACTTTAGCATATTTTTAGCACTTGATGTCATCATACCCATGGTAGCTGGTTGCTATTTACATGTATTAAAGTAAACTGTATCAACAGACCATGCGGGAACACATAGTATAATAGCAAACCCCACCATCAGAAAATGAGGCTCAAGCTGTCTGTAGTCACTTTGTGTTTCACCACCTGACCCTCACTATTTGTGCTCTGTTAACTACCAGGAAAGTACCAATGCTCAGCAGAGCGGGCCCTGCTGAGAATCCTCTTAAAAAAACCAAGCCGCAGTCTCGCAGCTCTGCTGGGTTTCACACAATACCTATCGCTGTGCCAAGAGGGAGGAAACACAGCGACGTGGGTAGAAGTAGCGGTCACCAGATTCTGCCTCCCAGCAGAAATGAAGTTCTTGTGAGGGCACGGAAATGGTTTGACCATGAAGTGGATGTTGTCGTCACTGTCTGCAAATGTGAAAGATGAAAATAATTTCAAATGTTCTTGGCGTCCCTCAAAACGCCTTTAGTAACCTTTTTTTTCTTTTAAATCGTGTATTATTGAAAGCTTTCTTAGTTGAAGGCAAAGAGGAAAACTAAGCAATGGTAAATATACATATTTTACTTTTTTTTTAATTTGGTCTCATACTTTTCTATAAATAGGGCATTGCTTTTCTGAGCCAATTCACTGCTGGGTAATAGCCCGTGGTTTACCTACAAAAGCAAAATAGATGGCCGTTAGCAATATGTGACTCATGTATTATAGAACAGCCCCATTAAAAAGAACCATCTCTGTTGACTCATGTAGTAGGATGACGAAACGATCCTTTCAGTGAACTGGCTGCATTTTGCAATGCAGAGCAAGCCTCCTGCAGCCCACCCACACTGACAGCTCAGTCTGGCACTTTGTCCCTGTGCTGGGACCTTTCACAGCTACGCTTTCCCAGTACAGGGCAGCCAGGGAGGCAAAGCATTCTTCCCTTTGCTCCTTTGACCACTGAGGTGACCGGCAGATGCAGGTCTCTCAAAACCAAACTGAACAGCCATGAGCCATGTAAGGACCTCTAGAGTTTCACTTGTGAAACTCCTGAAGAGCCTGTCCTTTCATACACTCCCCGCAGCTAGAGATGAGGTAGGCTGTAGGTGCCGGTAATGAGGCCATATCCACGCAAGCGTGGAGGAGATGGTCTTTGCCACGTAACTCCCTCTATAGGAGAGCAGCAGCCGTGGCTGCGAGTCAGATGTTCTGCTAGCAGGAGATCAAGCAGCGTCCTTCAGGACTGAGCCTGAGATCATATAGCCGACCGCCCAGCATGGAAGGGAGTGCAGAGTATGCCTTGTCGCCCCTTCAGAAGTATTTTGAAGTAATTGCTACTCTGAGCACTCCCAGAAATATTTAAGAATCTAAACCTACCGATCTTCCTTAAGTAGAAATATGCAGTACAAGGGACTGAAGGCTTTAGGGTCCCACAACAAAGGAAACCATACAAATATTTTCAGAAAGTTTTGAATGGGAGCAGTGCTGCTGAGACTGCCTCAGGATTCCAACATCATTCAAACATGAACAAGAAGGGCAGACTTTAAATAGTTTCTTAAGGAAAAAAGGCTACACTCTGTGGCACTGACCATCGCAGAGCACTTAGCATCACAATCATGAATTCAAATATAGTTTAACAGGTTACGCTAAGACAGAGGCAAGTTTATTTTTTTCTGGCTGTTGTTCTGAACTGCACTGTTGTATAGCAGGCCACTTGCTTTTCAGTTCTGTCCTTATGTTCTTTTCTGTTTTATTTTCCTCAGACCTTCATTCCTACCTCTGAATGACATCCCTTTTAGCCAATTGGCTCAGTGGTTTTTTGATATGGACAGGAAAAAAAAAATGGCATGGCTGAAAATGGCTATGCGGTGGCATGGTTTGAAGTAGCTGGGAGAGAGTTGATTAAGCGATAAGAAGACCAAAGTGGAACTTGGGAGCGTTTGATTGAATTGCCTGCTCTCCCACAAATTTCCTACGTGGTCTTAAGCACTCCCTCAATTCTCCTGCATTTCAGTACCTTGCCTAAGTAATGGGGACAACTGTCCTCTGATGCTCCTGTGCTGATATAGCACTGTGCATGATAATGTTCCTTGCAGTGAGTGGGGTCATGGTAATCTCGGAAGTAAAACATATTAAGCAATATCAGCAATTTACTAGTCACACTTTGTCTGCAATGGTTACCCTGCATTGTCACAAGTAATCACAATGAACCCTACGTGAAAACCTTTCTTGTTTTTCACTTTCTTTTTTTAGTTTTCTATGAATATGATAGCTGTTTCAGAGGGGCCGTAGGAAAGAAGTATTGAAAAATAGGAAGATACACTTTAGTATTTCTGCTAGTTTTTCTGCTGTCCTATCAGGTGAAGAAATTGCATCTGGTTGATTTTTTTTTTAGCATCATAATGACTATATTGTGAGATTTTACAGCTATTTTAAGCTACCTGTAGACCTATAAACTGCTTTTGCATCTTAGCATTTCCCTATGGGAGTGAGGGGTAAAACCAGTTGTTTGATGGATTTCAGTATCTGGTACCTGAAGTATAGAGGCTTGTTAGTCCTGCCCACTTTATACTATCTGCAATAGGGCTGAGCTTTTAATGGTCTTAATATTACCAGTGGTTACTGGTTGTTTTTTAAAGTGCTCACACTAGAAGCTTTGAGAGAAGAAAGTCTGTCCCCATACTATTAGCATTTATAGTAACTAAGCTTTTTTGCTACCGTGTGACTCAGTGTAGTGATGGGATTAGTGGGGATTTAGTGATTTAGATATGTTTGGTGATTTAGATTCTCAGGTTCACTGAGAAATTGCCCATCATAAGCTATTCACTAGAGATCTTGAAAACAATGTGAGGAGGCTGACATAAAGGAAAAAATGAGCCAAATTAAGGTACGGCTTCTGGTCCAAACATAACCAATTCCCTAGCAGCTACCTCCAGAAACACCCTTCCATCATAGATACTACCTGTGGGAACTGCCCTTAACTGCAGAAAGGTTCAGGCACCTTGCCTGCTGCTTCTGTGTTTTTTCCCTTTTTATAAGTGACTTCCTTGTGTGATTTTGTGCCGAAGGTAGAGGTTATAGCTTTTACTCACTTCCTTCTAAATATGTACCCAGGTGGTGGCAGAGAAGAGTGAAGCCATCACAATCTTCTACTGAAATAGAAACTGATACGGTCCCAGCAGGTAGCACCCATTTTTAGGTGCTATCATTACATTTCTGTGCACCCGTTTATTGGGCCCGTGCATGTCATATTCTTTTCAGTTGATGCTGGGAGTACTAAATACAAAGAAGCCACCATTTAATGCTGCCTATCCCTATGTCATATAGGTAAACCAGAAATGGACATTAGGTGAATAATCCTATCAGCCCCTATTAAAATTCATTGTTAGATCTTCATGAGCCAAGGCACTTATCTCAGCAGATCTCACTGAGGCACTGCTTTTCGGCACGTGTCATGATTTCCAAGGCATGTGTGAGTAAATGGAAAAAAATCCCTCTAGTAGGGGGAGGGGAAGGGTGGGTCACATAATTAGGTGAAAATAGGTCGTATGACTGGGATTTTCCTTGTGATGAAACACTTGTTGCTGCCAATTTATTCAAACTGGGGAGGGAAAGAAGAGGAAGGGATGTAACTGTATTGTCCTTTCTTCAGGCTATTTCTTGTTTCTCATCGTCTCTTAACCTCAAATACCTCATTCTACAAAAAAGTCACAGACTCCTCCTGCTGCTGCTTCTGCTACTGTGAGAGGCATTGCTTTTTTCAAAGTCAATTACTGACAGGCTAGGCTTGAAATGTCACCAGGACTGAATGTTATCATTAAGAAAAGTTATTTGCTTCCTTCTGAGTTTTCCTCCTTAGGAAGAAGAATTTTATTTAGATGTATTGCAAATTTCCAGTGTAACTACATTTGAATTTCAAAATCATCTTCAAACCAACAAATGGCCCATGCATGATATCTGTACTTGGCCCAGCTTGCACTAGTTTCATGTGCATTGTATAGCAGCCTTCTTTCACATTATGCAAACTGGCTGGCAGAGATCAGGTCTTCTATCTTTTTAAGGCAATACCTCAATATTTACAATAAAGCCTTCAAACGCTGTAGTTAAGTTAGTGCTAGTCCATCACTTCAAGTGAACAGTTCCATAAGCAGAACCTGATGTGGAGGAGGCATTTTAACTAAGACCTGAATCCACTCATTGAGTAAGGAAGGCAAAAAGAATACTGAACGGCTTCCCGGTGATTGCATGAACAGGATTCCTTGCAGACAACAGGATGTGTTAATGTAATTAAAGACAACATCATAATACGTAGGTACCAAAAGCCCAAATCACAAAGTACAAGCAGCCTTATTGCTGGGATTTGAGGTATTGACTTCACAATCTTAATAAATAGTGCTCTTCAGAGAAGCAGCGATAGAGCTGCATTACTTTAAAATAAATGGCTCTATCAAAATCAGAATGCTTTGAGTATTAGGCTATTTTCTTCCAAAGCAAAATCATAGCAAAATGGGATAAAGCCTTTGGATAGTCTTGCAACATCATCTCTAGCTAGAGCAAAGACAGGTTTTTATATTCTCATGACTGTTCTTGCACGGATATTCTTGTATAGATTTGTTATTGATCTTCTAATCTTGGAGGTATGCATTTTAATACAGTTATAATTGGCGTTTAAAGCACACAAGGTGTCATAATACTTGGCGGTACACAGGTCCTGATATCATGAGGCTTCTGTGTACGCTTCACTTCTAGTATACATCCGTATCTGCATAAACCAGAGCCACTGAGTACACAGACAGACCTCACTCCCCTTTCTTCCACCTCCCAGGTACATTGCTCTACCTACAGGGAATACCAGCGTAAGAGCAGCCCTGCTCCCCAGGTGCTGCACTTCTGACCCATACTTTGACAGGACATGGCTGGGGCCTAAGAGTGCTTCATTTCCCTCCCAGCATTGCAGTGCAGCCCTGTAGAAGAACTTAATTTCCAGTAGATTTGACACCTACTTAAAGCCAGTAAAATGTTATGAGACACTCTTGACTTAAAAAAAGTGCTAAAAAAGTGAAAAAGTTATTACTGTTAAGATTCGACACCAACATGAATTAATTTCAAGCTATGTGTCTCATATTTTTTCAATAAAATCCATACTGAAAGAATTCCATAACTGGCTGCTATAACTTTCCTGTTGTTTCTATATCTTACTATCCTGGTGTAAATTTTATCTCTTTGATTCATATAACACTGCAGTTCAGAAACTGGAAAGCAGCATGACACTGCCTAATTCTTTTTCATGACACTGACATCCTGATACTACTGTTTTTTCCCTTCCATGTGGGTTGGCAAGAGAGGCTGGAAATCTATTTTAATAGCAGTTTCTAATTTCCCTGCAATTCATCTTTTTCATGCTGGCTGGGTAATTTAATTTGTTGTTGACCCACTTCCAGTTATGAAAGATTAGACTATTCATTATCACAGAAGCTTTATCCTTTGGCCCTTAAAATAATTAGCCTTTTTGAAAATATATTTTATAGATTATTAACAAGTGTTACAATATTTTGCTTATGGAGTTTCTTGCTTCATAGGAAAATGTTTTGTTTGTACACAGCCTTGGTGATGATTCTTTTTTAATTGTAAGGTATAATTACCACCAGGAAGGGTGACACTAAAATTTAGCCATGAATTAGTATTTGATCTACATGGCACGTCATGTTGTTGTTACAGATACCATGGCTTCACTGCATGAATGTTTCCCTCCAGCAATATTGAGGCAGAAGCATCCACTGTAATTAGAGGGTTGAAACCTATGTTGTGTAATTGGTTCTGCTACACTGCACAGAATGAATGTCCCTTTTAAAAAGTGGAAGAAGAAAGGAAAACAGGTTATCTGAGTGATTACTCCCTGCCTGCCCTGCCATCTCCTCTAGGATGACTGATTCTTGCTTGCTTGCTCTCACTTCGGCAGTCCTGGGAGGAGCAATCAGTTCTCTCAAAGCTTCTCGGCAATTTGTCCGACTTCTAACAAGTTTGGGGGAGAAACTGAATCCAACTGACCTTGGACAAGAGGCTGCAGCTATGAGGGTGATGGCTATGACTTTTTTGGTTCTGCCTATAATGGGAATTTGACCTGGTTCCATGAATGCATGACTACTTTCCTGGACAGCTGAGCCAGCATAAACCTCTGGTGTAGGTAAGGAAAACAGAACTGTTGCTAGTTATAAATTCCAGTGGACTTAAGGTAAGTTCAGCTTTTTTTGACTACACTTGAGATTTGGATGCAGGTCCAAGGTATGCTGCTCGGTCAGAAGTTTGGTGGAATCTTTGACAAATTCCCAAAGTGCCTCTGGAAGGTTTCTAGGGTGGCAAGATCCACCAAGCAACATTCCTGGAGCTGCTCCGTGATTAATGAAGAAGTCTGTAATAACATATTCACTATAAACGTTTCTGCTGTTTTCCCTTCCAAGCCTGTATTTAGAAACAGCCCATGGCGACCTCTGTGCCAGCCATACCCACCAGAGTCCTTTGCCCTTCTGTCTGGCTGCTGTAGGGAACTATGGGAGTGTGGGAGAAAGGCAGCTCTAGTTAACAGTGAAATTAGCTCAGCCTGGGAGAAAGCAAAAGGGCCCATGGGAATGGGAAGGAATAAAACCAAAAACACTAGAGCTATGGCATTTGGATTTGAATGAGAGAGAAACTCCTCATGGGCCTTATTTGTAAGGGTTGTTTAGGGATACCCATTTTACAGCCCAGGATCCTTATCTGCTGCTAAGCGATTACACAATGTGTTAGCTGAGATTTCAGACATTTTATGCAATCAGTCACTTCTAGGAGACTGATAATCAGAGCTGAAGGCCACCTCTGTGTGTTGCATTTCCCACTCTTCATGTTTTATCCCAGGTCCAACAGTATTTTCGTAGTCTCAACTAAGGGGGGTATAGTCTTACTAGAGTCCAAAATTTTTAATATAAAAATTTCTGTCCCTTGTGGCTATAGAGAAACAAATATTTTAAGAAGCTTCAAGACTCAGAAACTGCAAGTTAAATATATATGTTTTGACTACCTATTCATTGTATTTGAATATTTCAGGGTCAGTATTTATTGTCCATTACAGTGTACAGAGATATTACTTGTTTATATCCATAAAGTAGCATTAAATCAATCACATAGCCAGCAAAACAGATATTGCAGAGATTAAGAGGTTATTAAGATGTCTTGCATCAAACCCTAACCCCAGAATTTCTGGAAGATGCTCCAGGTGTTATCTGGGGAAGATGAATGCTGTGCACACAGGAGGACTTTTATAGTTATTTGCAAGCAAAAATCTGTGCTTTCCTTGGTAATATGTTGCCACATCAAACTGAGGAGATGTCCTCTCCCTCCTTGTCCATCAGTAAAATGCGAATAACTGTGTGAGGTCATGTGGTCCATGTTCTGTCTGCACATGTGGCACTTTCAGGTGCACCACAGAGAATGCAAAGAAGCAGCAAATTAGAAGAGGACACAGGTGAAGGATGGAGACAGAGGGAGTGAGCTCTGGGCATAGCTTGATGGCTCCCAGGAGCTGGAGTAAGACAGATGGAAAAGCTAGAGACAATCTTGTTTAAGCAAGAGGCCAGATACAATAGTGCCTTCTCATTGCATTTAGTCTAGCTGTGTGTACATCTTCAGTCTAATTTTTGGCAGAAATTATTATTTTCACCTTCATTCCTTCCCTCTTCTCTGCTGTCCCTTCAAGAGAGAGACATGGAGAATGTGTGTGGGCTGATGATTTGAGAGCAGAGAGTATTGAGAACCCCTACAAAAAGGTTTACCATAGTCTTTAAGAATGCCGATAAGCAGACACCTCAAAGCCAAACAAGCATCCAGATTTTTATTTCAGAGGTGTTGACCTCTGTGCAGCAAGTACTTTCCAGACCGCTGCTTCAAAAATAGAACCTTTTACATGCTTTGCCCTTCTCCTTTTCCTCTTCCCTCCCTACTTGAATCGAAAGAAATAACAACCACCCTGCAGTCCTGACGCTAAAGATGGAAGGCTCTCCTGAAGAGGACAGAGTGCACACAGTGTGGCCCACACGCCAGCGTCAGGAGGACAGGTAAGGGGTAAATGGTCAAAAAGCAGAGGCAGCACAAGCGAGCGGTGCCACCCGCCAGCTTTGCAGCAGCTGGGCTCCGTCCTCGGTCGCCGGAGGCCGTGCCCCCCCAGCATCATGGCACAGGGGGGCCATGCGAGCGGGAAGAGATGTCCAGTGATGTACTCAGTGATGCAGACTGATGGCTGCCGCTGAAACAGAACTGCTCCACGTAGCAATACGATTTGTTTCTGTTTGTGTACATTACAAATAGGTCACATAACAAAATACAGGAAAGGGTTTAAGTGCTGAGAGAGGAAAGTAAGTCCACATGGCGTGGCTGTAATAGCTGGTAACAGCACAAGTCTGTTCCTCAGATCTAAGCGATGCTTTAGCAGTTTCTCTGCTCTGGCTGATTTTAGTGCACAACCATGCAACCGTCAATTTATCTCATTAATGCTTGGGAGTAAATTTCAGGTTAATTGCAATGTTCTCTGAACCAGACATGCAGGTTTAGCATCTGTTTTTAACTGGTAATTCTGAGCATCTATAGCCTGTGTTCAGGTGACTTACATGCTTAAATCCTAATGAGTTATTTTTAAGCTAAAATGTCCTAGTTTCAGTTTCAGCTTCACCTGCTGAATCTTGTTATTTATTCCTCTAAAGAAGATTGGTCACTTTTCATAAAAAGTCAAATTCCAGTGTGTTGTATAAAAAAAACTCTAAAGGGCAAGAAGGACAACCAGAGCTTTTAATACTTACCATCAGCACGGAAGCCTTACGAGACATCAGAAAGTGATCATTAGAAATAACCTTTCTTCTGCAGGGGCAGGTATTGGTGTTAAGTACATAATGAAATGCAAGGCCACTCTGTCTCCAGGCCCATTAAAGACTCTTTGGTGATGCTACATCAGCACTTTGGTTTAGTGATGTGTCGTTTTTTAACAAGGCTGTGGCATGCTGCCATTAACTTGGTTTTATGCCTCTCTTGTGTTTTCACAGCCGCAGGCCAGATGGTTTCAGCATTATATCCTTCCTGTGATATGGAATCTGACCACAGTGCTCCAAATTACCTTTCATTCCGCATGCTGTATTTCTTGTTTTGTATTGCCATGCATCCAGCGTTGGTCATTTCGGCTAAAAAAGACCCTGGAAATTTCTGCATGTTGTAAGCAGCACGTAGAGCTGGTGACTGAGCACAGATGTCAAGGGGGCTATTTATTCTCCTTGGAAGCCTCAGTTACTGCTGGATTTGTAGGATAGGATAGAGCAACTGCTTTGAAAAATTCCGTTCAAATGCTTAGTGCGTGATCAGATGGTGAACTAGCCTGGAAGGTGGAGAGATAGTGCAGTGGTTTCTACTACCACAGCCTTTGGGTGCTTCCTCTACTTCTGAGATCTTCTGTAAAAACAAGCGAACAATATTGCTGCTCGGTAATGGTAAATGCAAAGCTCCGGTTCTTCATTTTCTGCCTCATTTGGGTAAAGCAACTTCCTCTGCAGCTTTCACGCATCCTTGGCTGATGGGGTAACAACTCTCACCCTGCTCTGATTATGGCTGCTGTCATGCCCACTCCTAAATGAATACCTGGATTTGAGAACTCTGGAAATGAAGTCCAGGCAGGGCAGTGTGAGGACAGGAATGGTGAGGGAACTACTCCTCTGCTGTATGCAGAGGGGGGTAGGGCTGTAAAAGGTTGTTAGTGGCATGTATCTAGAAGACAGGGATTTTTTTTTCTGGTGGCACAGGAATACATGAACAGAAGTTAATTTGTGGTTGTGGCTAAACAATGCAACAAAATGTGGTCTCATGAGCAGAGCAGAACTGATAACAAGCCAGAGAACAGCCATGTCAGGAAACAGTAATGCTGATGTCCACAGCTTGCTGTAGCGGTAGTGCCTAGACAAGAGGTTACAACCAAGACAAGGGGTCCCATGTGCTACAGAGAGAGGTGAAATAAACTGTGTACAGCCTCACAGCAAATCACCAGTAGAGCTGGAGGACAGATTTATGACGACCACAAGATAGCTGAGTAGTTTTGATAGAAGTATTCCTTTTTTCCTCCCATCGTGGGGCAAAACATAGGTAGATGTGTGTGTCTGCATGAAGGAGCTGGGGCAACACTTCATAGCCTCTGTAGCTTAAGCTCATTGCATACAAAAAGGTCCCTTCCATTCCTCATTCCAGGAGGAAATTATGAAACTGGCAGGCAGAGAAGTGCCATCAGAATGAACATACATGTCTTAAACTGTGTGTTCTGTGAATTTTTTTTAATGTCTATTTTAGTTTTTAAAAAAAAATTACTTTAAAAATTGACCAATTTTAAACTTTTTTTTAAAGTTTGCAAAGGGGATGTTATTGGGGGAGGACCCCAAATCCTGAGACTTGAATGAATTGTACAATCTCCTTTTCAGGCTTATTAGGTGGCCATGTTTTAGAGTTTATATGCCATGTAGAAAACTGAACAGTGTGAATTTTTTAAAATGTTAGTGATTCACCCATTTGCTTATTCTGTAAGATATCAAGTGAACTGATCTATATGCCAGCCCTAATTCTGACAGTTGTTTTGCATTCATGATGGCAAAAGCCCTCTACCACACTCCCTTCTGTGTTTTTGAAAATATTCCTATTACCTGCAGTAGGAAGTTACACAAGCCTGGTGCTTTTGTTTTGCAAGTGCCTTGGAAACAGTCTAGTTTCAATCTGTCTCTAACACCATTAAAACTGCATTTGCTCTTTTTTACTTTTCTGGAAACTTCTGAAGAGAAGAGCTTAGCTTTGTGAAGCAGAATTGATGTGAACTGTTACAGGACAGGTACAAAGATCCTGTGCCTCTTTGTTTTAAAAGTATTTGGGTTTGAATTTAGCTATTCAGTCAATAGGTATATGGTCACTGGCAGTGATCTCTGAGTGTAGAACACCAACACAGCTCGCTAGAGGGAGCTCAGACAGTTTCTGAGCCTAGCATGGAGCTGCTAGGCTCCTCACCCTGTTACTTGCCCTGAGTTTTGTGGGTAAATCTCTCCCCTTGGTTAACTTACTTTCTGTGTGAGCATCTACATAGCCTGCATTATGAAAAGTACACTGAGCTTTCAATTGCAGATAATTTGCAAATCAATACTTAATTGGGGCAGGCAGGTCTCAAACTTTGTCAGCAATGGTAGATATTATCAGAATACTTTTTCCAGATGATAAAAACGGGACAGAAGAGGTTCATTTCCCCTCCTGCCTGCCTCTTCCCTCCTAGTGCATTCCTTCCCCATCATTAGCTCCTCAGATCCATGTACTGACAACCTTCTGTTGCATGTTCTGTTCCTACAAACTGGTGTATCTACACTCTACTTTCCTGTCTGAGTAGAGTACCTCACTCGGATCCCAACCTTTCGCCTCTGCCCGTCTACTGCATGCCCCTGACCTAGCCCACTCGCCTACCTAAAACACATTGTTTCACCAATACCCTGTGCTTTATCTTATGCTTTCCCCTTGTCTTTCCTCGCTCCACCATCCTGAGCTGCAAGTGCAGGTTCAGGTACCTCCTGGGTGGCTGCTGGAGGCATTTTTGGGAGGAGCAGTTGAATGCACTATGTACAGCAGCGAGGTTCTGTTGCCTGGCTGTAATTGCTGTTGGGAAAGTGTTTATCTAATGTTCAGGAAGTGGTTAATGAGTAAAGACCTTTGTGCTGCCCTTTTGATCAGGTAGTTATCTGCCATCAGGCAGTCCTCACCACATCACCCAGTTGCTCTTCACGTGCAGGTATTTGTTCTTGTTCAGACAAGAGTCAGCACACAGCAGACTTGGAATCCACTACTGCTGCTACATAAGCTGATTTTTCCTTCAAAAAACACTTGTAGAAAATTTTGTGTGCTACACTTAGGGAGACTTTTTGCTGGAGAACGCTAAAATACTAGTATGTTAGAAAAATCAACCAAACCACGAGACACTCTGCTAAAGAGGTGCTGCAGAAGGAGGACAGAGAAGAACAGACTAAGGCCTTTTACCGTTATCACCCTGCACATGTTCAGCAACATCGTGAAAATGGTTAATACAGTCAACTCATTATTTCATGAGACAAGCAAGCTTTGATAGGTGACAAATAAGATGGTGTTACTGAAGTAAAGCCTTAAATGACTGATTCTCAGTCCAGGTTAGACACCTCGATGCTATCCCAGAAATTCAGAAAAGTGGGAGAGAATGGTCTTGGAGCTGATAAGTGAGGCTCTGTCCTGACACATGCAGGGCTCTCTACACAGACCTTGCAAAGCATCAACCGCGGTGTTGGAGGTATGTCAAAGAACACTGCAAAAGGTCCTGCACTGCAGGTATTCCCTGTGTTGTAGGACCATTTGGTTCTTTAGTATTTCTCAAAGTTCAGTTACCGGCCTTGCATGCTGCTGAGCAGGCCAGCTCTATAAAATGAGAGGAATTTGCTGTCTCTGCATTACATTCTGTGTTTTTGTTCTTTCCATCCTCACAGTAAATGCTACATGTGCTGACTGCTCAGCTCTAACCTCGGTCATGAGGCAAGACAGTGGTCTGAAAGCTAAACTTCTGCTTTCTACAGAATGAATAAAAAGATATAGCTGATCATTCTTGTGGCAATTCTCAGATAACCTCCTTGATGAGATGTATTTGTGAGCAGCAGATTTTTGGAAAATGTGCCCCATTCCAACATTACAGACACTAGAGATCTGTTAGGATTTTTCCTATGAGGCAGACGGAAGGCATCTTGCCTTTGTTCATATTACAGACAGATCTAAATCCAATTGCAGCTATCCTGTGAGAAGCTCAGTTAGGGGCTATTGAAGAGTAGCTACATGGGAGACATAGAAGCAGCAGCTTTGAAGTGTTGCTTCTCACTTGTATTTCAGCATAGAAAGACCTCTGCAGGGTATGGTGGCTGAGAGCACGGGACATTTGGAATTCTGCTCTCACCCCCAAAACTCTACAGCAATTCTCCTGCACAAAACATCCACACAGAGCAAGAGCAACTGCACAAAACTAAATGGTGTGCTCTCTTCTCCCACTTTCGTTCACAGGAGCAAGAGGGAGAAAAGCTTCACCACTGCACCATTTCTTCTCCCCTTACCAGGAATTCCCTTCCCTTTGGTCTCTGACAGTTCATGAGGATGTAGCATTAGTGATAGAGGGTGGCTTCAAGGGAAGTTATGATGGTGTGAAGGTTTTAAAACTGCTACAGGGTTAGAAGGAATAGCTATGTGCTCTGCTTGCAGAATGTGTGTGTGGGGTGTGTGTTTTGCACTGTGCTGCTGTTGTTTTGGGGATGAAGATCAGAGTTTTGTGAAGGACCATCCTTCCTAACTTTTACCATAAAGGAAAGAGGTGCAGCAGATAGATGGCCTCACACAGGAGCTGTTCAAGATAGTACTGGGAAAAAGAAAAGTCTTTGGAGGTGACAAGATGGAATATACTATCAATTCAAAGACAGGTACAAGGGTTGTGAGAACACTAATACCTGTGTAGTTCAGCTGTGATTTATAAATGTGACAAAAATGAGTGGTTGTGGTTTTGCCAATGTGTAAAACTGGACAATCTGTGAATCCTTCTTTGTGTGTGAATAGACAGTATACAACCTGAAAGAAGAAAAGTGCTTGTGGATACTTTTCGTGAACACTGACAGAGCATTCAAATGCACTGAACAGAGGCATCTGGGTGAGGGGCCAGGCCTTGGCTGGCCCCCAAGAAGTTCTGGAGGCAACTAAAGCCAGTGGAGTATAGAGAATGACACTGAGGGGCTGTATGTTTTTGCCTGCAAGCAGTTTTAGCTAATTAAAGCATATAGATATTTTCCCTTTATAATGACCTTGCTTAAATAAGATAAAAAGAATATTTTAAGAACTGTTGGACTCTGTTGTTGTATTCACAACATAACTGGGAAAGGCTGCTAGAGAATTTTATAATTCAGTCTAATACTTAAGACTGCAGACAGTAAAGAACAGGTGATCTATTTTAGCCATCCTCTTACTCCTGCTGCAACATACAGTTTCCTCACAGTTAACATTCTGGTGCTTTGTCCCGCCTACTTACAAGCTCCATTTCACATGTCCTGTCCATTGGCACTCATCAAATCACTATCTCATTCTCCTATCAACACCTCCCTTGCTGTGAGGACTGGGTTGTGCTGGTCACTCTGCGAAGCACATTTGCTCGGGTGCACCCTTCTTTTTGTATTTCAGGTCTGTCACCCTCCATCCCTAGAAGTTACATCCTCAGATATTTGCAAAGTGTTACCATGCCTCTGTAGCTATTTTTAGCTTAATAATATGTAACTTGAACTTTGGATTTTTCATGGAAGGTATCTCCATTCCTACTCCTGAATAATTCATTATTTCCTGGAACTGTCTGCAATTTGCCAGTCTATCCATTGTAGTGAAGTGGCTGAACCGGAATGCAGTGTTTTAAATGAGACTTTCAAATGGAGACAGATTTGTATTTCCTTCTATGCAACCTGATGCTTCTACATTGCTAATATCTCCCACATTTGCCATCCACCGGGGAAAGCATGTATCCCTGTTTCTTTTAGCATACCTGTATACCAGGTTCTAACTACTCCAGTATAGATTAGTTTGCATTTTCTGAATGCTTTCACTTTTCATTTCTTAGCTGCATTTACGTTATTTCTCTGTAACTATGGGAGAAAGTTTCAAATCTTTAACTGTTGTCATCAAAATGACTACTGAGCTGTGTGGTAAGGCAGAGCCCTGCAGCACCCAGCAAGAGCACTCTGGCATTTGACTCTTTATGTCTCTTTACTCGTTACTGTGCGGCCACCTTGTCATAGAGCGCGCTAATGCTACATGGGTGGTTATTTAGTGTTATTAGAAAAACATGCTCTTCCCCCACACTTTCTTGTTTGGTCTCCATCTACTGAAAAAAATGTGCATTTACCAGTCTTTTCATACTTGTAAGTCTTTCAAGTTCAGTGTGAGAAGGGACAACTGCAGTAAATATTAAATGAAGAGCTTGAACTCCAGTGGCAATCAAAAGCTTTGACCTCTGCCATAGTAGTATGGGTCAATGGTGCCTTTATTTCTTCTTTTAAGAGATTGTTTAGAGTTGTGTATGAATGGGAATGTGTATACAGCTTACTAAAAAATAAAACAGTGGGATCTGCGGGTGACATAGACTGCCATCTCTTGTTTTGTAATCTCCCAATTTAGAAATAAGCAAAACAGGTGGAAATAACTTTGTACATTTATTATTTTTATTTGGCTGAATACATATTTGGTTGAATATATATATGTATACAACATACATATTACATACATGTATGTACACATACATATTAAGATGGTCCCTTAGGAATGTACCCTGATTTTTCTTTTCCCCTCATTCAAACCTCTGTCCGCCTGTGCATCTGGTTGGCGGCCGGTCCCAAGTGGTGCTCCCCAGGGCTCAGTACTGGGGCCAGTTCTGCTTAATACCTTTATCAATGATCTGGATGAGGGGATGCAGCGCACCTTCCGTAAGTTTGCAGACAAGAGCAAATTGGGTGGGAGTGTTGATCTGCTGGCGGGTAGGAAGGCTCTCCAGGGGGATCTGGACAGGCTGGATGGATGGGCCGAGGCCAACTGTCTGAGGTTCAACAAGGCTCAGTGCTGGGTCGTGCACTTGGGTCAGAGCAAGCCCATGCAACGCTACAGGCTTGGGGAAGAGTGGCTGGTGGAACTGGGGTTGTGTAGCCTGGAGAAAAGGAAGGTGAGGGGAGACCTTATTGCTCCCTACAACTACCGGAAAGGAGTGTGTAGCAAGGCAGGTGTTGGTCTCTTCTCCCAGGTAACAAGTGATAGGACGAGAGACAATGGCCTCAAGTTGTGCCGGGGGAGGTTTAGACAGGATATTAGAAACCATTTTTTCCCCAAAAGGGTTGTCAGGCATTGGAACAGGCTGCCCTGGGAAGCGGTTGAGTCCCCATGCCTGGAGGTATTTCAAAGACATGGAGACGTGGCGCTTGGGGATATGGTTTAGTGGGGAACTTGGCAGTGTTAGGTTTACAGTTGGGCTTGATGATCTTAAGGCTGTTTTCCAACCAAAATGATTCCATGATTCTATGAGGGGTTTTTTTTGAAAGGTTAGGTGATATTTTAATGTTAAAATAAAATAAATAAAGCATTACTGAACTGCCACATGTGGCAAGCAGCTCTCTGTTGGATTCTCTGTAGTTTTTAATTTCAAGCTCCTCTATTCTGTCCCAGTCTGAATGGTTTGGTTTATTACAAATTCTTAAGTTCTGTATAGGGTGGCTTTTTGGAGCCTATTACCTCTTGATTATAAAGTAATATTCTGCATGAATTAAGGATAAGATACACCATAGCACTAAGAACTGTGGGCTTTGCTCCAGAAACATTTTTTCTCATGGTCTTACAGTACTGAGAAACTGCTGCCTTTTTTTTTTTTTTTAATTCCTTGTATACTTACCCACATAGTTCTTCATGCCCTTGTGACAGGTACACTCCCCCCATCCCGATAAAGATCCGGGCTTTCAACATGATGATCACCAGCTTTTCACCCCTCATTTTCCTACCATTTGTGCTCTACCATGTCCCCGGACACATCCACCCCTTGGTAGGGGGAAAGGGAGAAGCAGGACCCCTTGGCCCAGAGAGGGTCCATAGCCAATGAGGTGCCTTGGATCAGAGAAGCTTTTGGATCATGACCAAATGTGAGCACAGCTCAGCTCCAACCTAGGGTATCAATGGGCGCCACCGGAGACCCCTTGGAGTGGTCTCAGAGCAGCGGGCGTGTGTTCGAAGCATCTCCCCTTGGGTTGAGACACTGCCTGAGGAAACGTCCCAGGATTGAGTGCCCTTACCTCCTTGTGTGAGCCCTCATGTTCCTCCCCTCCCCAGGTGAGCAATTAGATTTTCTGGGTACACACAAGAGGGAGAGAGTATGTGTGCACACTTTGGGTCATCATTTTTGGGTGTGCTGATGTGTAGTATCAATACCCTGACCGACACCTCAAACCTGTTACATATTACATGCTACTGGAGTGTTGACTGATTTTGGTTTACCTCTGTTTCTCATTGGTTTCTGTCATGTGGTTTTGGCTGTTCTGTGAAAAAAAGTTGTTTGAGCTTGTCCTTCGTTTGGGTTAGCTTTAGTGTACCTCCGTGACAACCCTGTAGTGAATTATCCATGCATTGTTAACGTTATTTCCCAACAATTCTGCCTACGCTGATGCTCTGGTTTTCTTCTGTTCTGTGGTAATTTCTGCAATGATGCAAGCCAGTGATCTTATTTCATCCTTCAGGGTACAAGACAATTACCATGTTGTGTTTTAAAAAATTGCCTTCGTACAGCATTGTGCAATTGACATCATATTGTACTCTTTTGCTACCTTATTATTATTTTAATTGAAAAGTAGTCATGGAACAAAATACACATTTTCACTCTAATAAAAAAACATACCCTAGAGTTATAAATTAATTTTAAAAACTTTACCAAAAGATTGGCATCCAAGAAATATATAAATATTGATAGGAAGAATTTTATCAGAAGACCTAATGTATGAAATGAAGGGATACACAAGTTCTCTTACAAATGCTTATACAGAGTCCTCAGATACTGCCAGAGGCTCAAGGTGGAACAGGAGAAGCTAGCAGAGGGAGACATGGATTTAAGGAATTTGAAAAAATACGGCTTGTGTGTGTGTGTGCCCGCATGCACTCATGTGCTTTTCTGTATTAAAGAAATTGGCAGGGACCTCTAGTATTGAAGGTGTTTTAGACTGAGGCAGCCTGGCTAAATGAAGCTTTAAATGAAGTACTGAATTCTTTATCTGTATGCAGATACACATGGGAAAAAAATAAGCACCCTCAAATCTGAAAAAGATTTTAAAAGAAACAGCAGTATCTTTTTCTTTGGTGAGCTTCTAAAGCTGACTCAGGTGGGAACCTCCTTTGCAGAACTGCATTTGGCAGCAGATGTGGCATTTCTTGTCTTCCTATTGGACAGGGAAAAACTGTAAATCAACCTACTGCTTTCCCACAGAATAATTTTTGCAATCCTGCATTGGTGACACTAACTAGGGAGACAGGTTAACCTTTGCCTTCAGCCAAGATTGCCATAAGCCTTCCATTTAAAATCGGAGCCTTGACATTGCCTTGATGTTTGCTATTTTGAAACCTGTCTATTTATTAAGTTTCACAGGCAGGAATGTAAACTGGCTTAGAGACTGCTCTTTGTTCTTTTTTAACCCAGTGAGCTGGAGTGAAACTGGAGAGGTCTGCAAACAGAACTCTTCCACTTGCCAACCACAGGCCTCTATCAAGAAAAAAAAAATGAGTCGGAGCTACCATAAGCAAATAAACCCCAGTTTTGCATCATGTTCTGGCGCCCCTCTAGTTGGTTTTCAGGTGTCCCTCCGTAGCTCTGAAAGCCCAATTTCTCACTCGGGCAAGCTGCAATTTACATTAATTATTTTGCTCCAGCAGGTGTGTTTTAAACAAATATAGCTGACATTGAAAGAGTAGATGAAATCTTGACAGCTGTGGATTGATAAACGGGGTAAGTCTGCTCAATTTGGTGTAAAGTTTCAGTCACTGAGAGGAGATGGGGCTCTTGGCACTGCGTGCAAGCTTGTGCTTGCCAAGCCACTGCCTAACAACACAATGCAGGTTTTATCAAACACATAAGGCCTGAGGAAGCTTGTACAGTCCCAATTCTTTACAAATGGTTGAGTAAGAGTCAGGTTTAGAAATTGCCTTGTTTTCTGGGAGGGATCAGGGATTAGATGTAAAAAGTGGATAATACAGAAGAGGGAAAGAAGGCAAGAGAGGTGAGCTTCTGGAGCAAAGGGATGAGGAAAGCAGGCTGAGGATCCCAGCCAGCCCTGCAAGCTACGACAGAATCCCCCTGCAATTTGCAGGCTCCTTACAGTCTCTTGTCACTGAACAATTTTAAATGTTAATGCAAAGTCTGAAGAAATAACAACTTTTGTAAACTTCCAATTGGGGGAAAAATACCTATTGCTTATTTTTGCAATGTTTTTTCAAAGCTTTTGCAAAGGAGAAGGGAGAGCGGAAGACCAAAGACAGTGGCCTTGAAGAAAACAGACGCTACTCTGAGAATTGGTGGCAGAAGAATTGAGTGTAAGAGCGGAGCAACTTAGAGAGTTTAACAGTGTAATGAGCACAGCTGGAAATTATCCCAGTGCGTAGGAAGGACAGGAAGGTAGTAAGAGACCAGCTTGACTAACGAGATGTTCTGTGACCTCAAACACAAGAAACTGGTTTTGCAGCGTTGCTCTGTAAATCAGATCAACAAAACGATCGGGATTAAAAAAAGAACACAAAACATGTCTTTGTCCTTCCCTCCCCCACTCTTTGTTTTTTGTTAGACTGAGTTGTTTCTCTGGATACAGAGGATAGTGTAGCCCAACAAACAACTGCATCAGCACTATTCAAGGAGTTGATGTCGATGCTCAGAGGTGAGGATCTCCTGCTGCCTCAAAGAGACGTTTAGAATGTATTCAGAAAGGACATCAATCTTTAGTACTAATCTGAGATGGGAAAAGACTGGCTAGGCAGCAGTGATTTGAAAAAGCCTCTGAGGTGGAACAGATCATGAACAATGTGACACTTGCAAAAAAAAAAAAAAAAAAGGCAAATGTTTTGGGCATGTAGAAATGGGTACATTCTGGCACATCACATAACCTTCTCAACCGATTTAGCACTGACAATGTGAACGTGGGGCCTAGTAGGGGACACTAGATTTCAAGAAAACTGTAAACCAGCAGGAGAGAGTTCAGAACAGGAAAAATGTATGTATGTATGAAGTGGCCTGTGAGGAAAGATCAAAAGAATTAGCACTTTTTAATCTAGGGAAGACTTGAGAAGATGCATTTAATCCTCAGGGATTAAGTCTTCTACCAATGTGCTCTAGAAACAGGAGAAATAGCATGGAGCTGAAACTATAGGATGTGGAGGTCTAGCTTCTTGTCTCCAGCCATATGTAAAACAAAGTGCAGGAGGAGATTGCCTGGGGAACAGTGTGAAAGTGTCTATCACTAGAGGTTTTAAAACAGGTTAGACAGGCCTCTGTCAGGAACAGTTTAGATACAGCAGATTTTCCCTGGGAGAAAGGGCCATCGAGCAGGGTCCATGAGGTTGCTTCCCGTGTGACTTGGTGTGAGCCTCTGGCATGCAGGTGAGCAGCCTGGCCACGAAAAGCACAGAAAACATGACCATACCTCACTGTGCCATGCAGTCCCAAACGCTCCTTGGCTCGTGGCTTTGCAGGGTCACTACTTCTCCCCGCCGCGACAGGAACTTCAAATTTTGCGTTGTTCTGCTTTTGTTGTTGAGCAAAACAAGTATCTGCTGTAGTTGTGGGGGAAACAGAGTATTTCATTTAACTTCTAGGCAATTAAGGTTTTCTTTTTGGTTAGTAACAATCCTCAGTTCAACTGTATTACCTGTGCTGAAATGCTTATAGCAGTAACTCATAGTAACGAGATGTGCTCAGTGGGAGAGATAATGTCTGCTGTGGGACCAGTAATGACGGCCTCTCTCTACAAAGGCTGTTGCTTAAACCACTAGGCTCCAAAACCTCTTGACCACAGCTTGGTATACTTGTATCTGTTCAAGGTATGCTAACACCCCCGAGACAGCACCTCCCCCTCTTCCATCGCTGCTGGAACGAGAGCAAAGGATGCTCCTTGCC
>NW_009260596.1:2429-3035 GCF_000687185.1 Egretta garzetta | reverse complement strand
GGGGAGAGCTGCCGCGGCTGCCGAGAAACCTGCCGCTGGGCTTCGGAATTTCAGGAGCTGTCCAGTTGAAATGTAGCTTTTTGAAACTGAAGCGAAAGTACAGCCGTGTGCTATAACCGCATAAAGCTTTCCCGCCACGATTTCTGCTGGTGTCATTCACTGACAGTTGTCGCTGAAATACAGCAGTGTGCGTCGGTGGGGTTTTTTTGTTTGTTTTTTGGGGTTTTGTTTTTGTTTTTTATTTTTAAGTCTTTCACAGGCAGCATAAGAAACTGCCTGTAAAGTGGGGACGAGTTTTGGGTTTAAGTGGCACTAGGTTTGAAAATAGAGCTGGAGAAGAAGCCTGTAAACTTGCTTGTTCTTGGCCCCTTTAAAACTTTCGGTGGCAGTATTTCCAGCTCATTCAGAGGGGATCAAAGTATGAGAGCTGGAAGTTGCGTCATGACAATGTCTTCGAAGTGAAGAGTGTTTAAATAGAGAATATGATGATAGTATGAATGCATCTCATGAGAGAAATACAGTGGAGTAGTCTGCACAGAAAACTCTGTTTTCAGTGATGAAGTTTGTTATGCTGTTCTTCCTCACACCCCCCCCAGCCCTCCCCCC
>NW_009260596.1:0-2372 GCF_000687185.1 Egretta garzetta | reverse complement strand
TCGCCCCCCCTCCCCCCCCAAAAAAAATACGATTACATTTTTGCCTCACTTAGCAAAATCAATAGCCTTCAAGTATTTACTTTTATTGTCGATACATACGTAAATAAAGGGTGTTGGGTGAGTTGTGGTGTGGGGGTTTTTTATTGTTACGTGTGGTGTTCTTTCCTCCTATAGTATAGATTCTTTGGAGAGCCTGTGGTACAAGCTTGTGTGGAAAATGGTGCAAGCTACATTGACATCAGTGGAGAACCCCAGGTATGTCACAGCAGAAAAATGCTTCCTTCTATCAAGGATCTGTTAAAGGAGTATTTGTTTAGTATGTTTCATGTTTCCGCTAATGTGTTTGAATAGGAATCATAGAATTTTCTAGGTTGGAAAAGACCTTTAAGATCATCAAGTCCAACCGTTAACCTAGCACTGCCATCCCACCACTAAACCATGTCCCTAAGCACCTCATCTACCCGTCTTTGAAATACCTCCAGGGATGGGGACTTGACCGCCTCCCTGGGCAGCCCATTCCAGAGCCTGACAACCCTTTCGGTGAAGAAATTTTTCCTAGTGTCTAACCTAAACCTGCCCTGGCACAACTTCAGACCATTCCCCCTCGTCCTATCGTCCGTCACCAGGGAGAAGAGGCCGACCCCCAGCTCGCTACAGCCTCCTTTCAGGTCATTGTAGAGGGCGATCAGGTCTCCCCTCAGCCTCCTCTTCTCCAGGCTAAACAACCCCAGTTCCCCCAAGAAGACCAATTATGCCTCCTGATCTACAATTTTAAGATGCACTAAGTATTTTAAAGTACACTAATGTGTATTAGTTGTATAGTTTTCTTACTTTCAGACAAGAGCCTCTCAGGTTCTCTTTGGAAATCTAGAATTCTTGCATTCTGCTTTAAGTCTCAGTTGTGAGCCTACGTAAGAATTTTGTGTAGATGACATTTCTTTACACTGCTGTGACATTTCCAGACCATACAACAGGATTAGTATGCATCTGTCTTAAAGATGCTTCTAAGTGGTTTGAAGTATCTAGGGTGCTACGATAGTAAAGTGCTGATGGCTAATATTGCATATGGTCAAATACATGGAGTTCTGCTTAAAGTATTTGTTCTGACTGTGTTTTAGTTTCTGGAAGGAATGTACCTGAAATACAACGAAAAAGCTGCAGAAAAGGGAGTGTATATCATTGGAAGCTGTGCCTTTGACTCTATTCCAGCTGATATGGGAGTACTGTACACCAGAGACCAGTTGAAAGGTGACTTAGTTAAGTGTGACCTTACGCTGAAAAAGAAATTGCAGATGGTGTTTTCATCTGGTTTCCTAAAGCAGCCATGCTTACGTGGAAACGCTTTTCAGTCTCTCTTTTTGCCTGCCTTTACCAGCTGACCAGTTTCAACCAAATCTGGTAGATAAAAATTTAAGAGTAACTCATGTTCTCGTTAGACTGGAGAAAATTGGTCATTAGGTAGAGGAGGGCTTCAAGGTGATGTTGCTCACTGGGAGAAGGAGAACCTTCAGTTGTCCGCAGCAGGCTGTTCAGCCAGCATGTGGATGTCCCTAGGCAAGCCTCAGCGCACTGCCTCCTGTGCGGTGGGAATCTTGTAGGGAAGAGACAGTGGGGACAGGAGGGCTGTGGGAAAGGGATTGCAAATTAGTTGGTCATCAGGTTTCCAAAGTTTTGTTTTTCTGCCACAAGCACTGAGAAGCTGTTGTATGAGTGTAAGCAGGTAGACAGCGCCATACAGTGCCTCTTTCTTTAAGAGCAGCTGGACAGTAACTGAAAGAGGATAAATATATTTGAGAAAATATGTGAGATGATTTAATTCTATGTAAATAGTACTCAATCCTTATCTCAAATGAGGCTACTACTTCCACTAGGTCTGACTTTCAATTGGAAGGGCCAATAACAGTATCCAAATGTTTTGCTTTTATGTACTATTAAAACTGCTATTAAGTGGGATTGTTTCGTATTGGAGTGTAATTAAGACTGTTATAAGTTGTGTAATCACATGATAATAAATGAAGTTTGCTGATCACTCATATTGAGCGACTGCTTCTTCCCTCCGTTTCGGCGAATGGCACGACAAAGTACAGTTCTACAATTTCAGAAGGAACTGAGCAAAGCAAAGTGACATTTGGAGGAGGAGTTTCGTTTTGCTGTTCATCACAACCAAGTGCTCCTTGAAAAACACAAGCTATTCTAGAATTAAATGGTTTAGGATATCTTGTGTGTTTTGGGGTTTTTTTGTGGGTTTGTATTTTTTTTTTTTGTAGTTAAGGTCTACCAAAATCCGTAAGTCTCTCTCCCTTTTCGCAGCCTATGTCATCCTTTATTCTGAAACATGGAGGAAGACTACATATGGCTCTTAATAGTCTTTT